>NC_064644.1:96916186-97219217 GCF_023864345.2 Schistocerca serialis cubense
TGAGAGGCCATTGTGCTACAACTAAACAAATTCTGCGCCTTCGATCTGAATCGGACGACTAGTTCGACACACAATCTAAGACAATAAAAACGAAGCACCGCCGAGGAATTATCCTAATGAGACGAAAATCGTTAGATGTGATGTACATACAGAGACCAAGAAATTGCAGAAAAATTTGAATGTTCCTTCGAGAGAAAGTTGGTCTACTTCGGACTCTTATGCAAGCAGTTATTCAGCTTGAATGTCCTCCTGAGGGATATCGTGTCAATTTCTGTCTGACATACGCCTCCTTTGCTCAGAGATATTTTTTTTTATTTGCATGTATTAAAGTCGATGGATGGGCAAATGCTTCAGTCCAAACTGTTGTTAATGTAAGATTACAAATTAAAATAAATAAATTACTGCAAGAACAAACTACAAAACATCTGGTGTCTTCTCATAGAGCATGGTCTTCCATACTGCGTGTCCCAGGAGGAATGGTCTGCGTTCACGTGTAAGGTGCCAGGCAAATCCAACACCTTCCATGAAAACACTGACATGACAGCAAATCCAGCAGTATGTCACATAGCTCCAAATAAATCCTGACATTACATTAACCAAAGTAATACGATCAACGAGTGAGCAAATGGAATACCACAGACTAACACAAGAACGCCTAAATGCATGTCATACCGTCCCACCGTGAAACAGACACAGGTCCGAGGGGAGAAACGAGAACAGAAGCTGAAAGAAGAATCGTGTAGGCTAGGCGGCCCTACGATAAGGGACGGACACCCACGTCGTCAGCCGACCGCCAAAACCACCCCCCAGCCCATGTTAAAAGATAGAGCCCTCCAGAAGAACGCCTAAATGCATGTCATACCTTCCCACCGTGAAACAGACGCAGTTCCGAGGGGAGAAACGAGAACAGAAGCCGAGAGCAGAATCGTGTAGGCTAGGAGGCCCTACAATAAGGGATGGACACCCATATCGCTAGCCGACCGCCAAAACCAAACCCCAGCCTATGTTAAAAGATAGAGCCCTCCAGAAGAACAGTATAGATCTTACGATAACACTAAAATGGCCACACCAGCTGCAAGTTTTAGCGTGAGACTTTTTCGCGTCTCTGTTACGTTGCAAACGTTAAAAACATTGCCCCACCACGAAAAGTATAACGTTTCTCATTGGATAGACAGAATTTTGTAGGTGGAGCTGAAGGTTAACATTGAGACCCTGATTGGTCAGTTGAAAACACAGCTAGATGGCTTTTTTAAACCAACTTCAGTAAATTGAAGTAAGGAGAAGAGGTGAGAGAGTTGCTTCCGAGACGGCGAGATGTGAGGAGCTGCGCTGTCCGCCGCCCCCTGACGCTGCCTAACCAACGACAAGGTAATGAACGCACGCGATGCCGCATAACAGCGCATAAAGCTTCACTCAGAACTGCAGAAGTCTCATCTGTTACAACCTCTTTTTACATAATAGTAGTGTCCATCATCAATTAAAGCTTATGGTATTCACATTTGCTACGTAAGTTAAAATCTGAAACACATTAATTTTTCTGTTATATAATCATTGAGAAGCCACATCAGCCACTGTAATTTACGACAAGTTAAATAAGTAATTAAAGATAATTGAGGGTCACTGTAGACCATTTTGATAGTTTTCTCTTTTATGAAACTTAACTTAAATCTAGATTAAAGATGTGATATGGCATAAGTCATCCTTCGATCCATTGTGAACTTGGAAATCCATTCGGGGAATATTCGTTCACATTTTTGTTGAACGCAGTTGGTTTTTATCATCCTGTATTAAAATATTTCCTTTTATCAATAGTTCAATTTATAAACAATGTTTTGTGAGTAGAATAAAATTTCTAATGGTAAACTTAACTGCTTTTTCGACGTTATTTTACCAGCTAACTAAAAATAGGAAAGCCTTGAACCCCTTCCACTAAATTTAATTAGTATTAAGATTCTTTTACAGGGAGTGCAGTGGAGCTGACGCTGAAACCATTACGTATTTGATTATATCATCGCTAGTCTCACTGAACTCTTCTGAACTCTAGATGTCAACTGTGGTCTGGCGTCTCCTTACCAACAACAGGTCCCAGGTTCAAACTAGTCAATTCCCTAAAAAACACGCTCCGAGCGTCGTTGCGCGAAAGTGATAGGGAGAGACGACTTAAAACAGACAGACACCACGCAGAATGTTAGACACGGATATGACAGGAACACTCATTTGAGGCACAAAGCTTTAAAGGGACAACACAAGCAATCATCATCGATCGTCCTAGGAAAATGCACACCTTACAATGGAAAAAAACTCCAAGCTCCTTTTTCGATCAATGTTTGGTGCAGCTTGGTCACTAACATGTTGACAGTCCCTGTCATTTTAGAAAGCGGTTAACGGGACACTAATACTTGCTTTTTTTTTTTTGGAAAATTCTTTTGTCGAACACACAGAGGTTGTTCCTTTGTAAAAGCGGACTGCGATGAACTTCGGGGATGCTGGAGTTTCTCAACATTTTATCAGACGTGTAAGGGCACCAATCAGCCACACTTACCCTGACCGCATGAATGGTCGTGGTAGTAATTAACTTGCCACCAAGATCGCCAGACGTTACACCGTTAGATCCTTCTTTATGGGATTGGATGAAGTCTGATATGTACAAACGAAAGGGAAATACGTGAGGTAAACTGCTTGGTCACATCATGAAAGCTTCTGCCTTCATGACGGGATGCAGAGCCACTCAGACGAACGGCACAATATACGAGGGCGTGCTGAAAAGGAATGTTTCCGAATTTTTTGTGAAAACTCTTACGTTTTTAGAATTAAACAAACGTTATTAACATTCTAGATTTTTATTCTTCATGTCTACATTTCTGTTTCGCAATATAGTCATCCTGGCGACGAACACATTTCTTCCAACGAGATACCAGCTTGTTGATACCGTCACTGTAGAGAGTTTGACTTTGTTGACGGAACTACAACCTCACCTCTCCTTGCACCGCTTCATCATTATCAAAGTGGAATCCACGAAAGTGTTATTTGAGTTTTGAAAATAGATGAAAATCGGATGTGGCCAAGTCGGAACTGTATGGAGGACAATCGATAACAGTGAACCCAAGGCATCGGATTGTTGCAGATGTCGCAGCGCTCGTGTGTGCGGTCTTGCATTGTTGTGCTGAAGGAGAGGGTACTTCATGTGTGGACGAACTCTTTGAATTCGAAACTCGACTACAGCACGCTGTTTCTCACGCACCGACATAGTTAGGTTAGACTTCGACGTTACAAGCTACAATCCGGAGCTCTCTAGCGGCAGCGAGTTGCAAATATATGGCCATGAAGAATTATGATGTAGAATGTTAATAACGTTTGCTTTACTTAAAAAGTTTTAAGTCTTCTCCCATTAAAAATTCGGAGGCACTACTTTCCAGCTCGACCTCGTACATGTATAAACCTCCAATGTACTGAGTAATATAGAAAATAAATGGCTTGGTTCAAATGGCTCTGAGCACTATGGGACTCAACTGCTGAGGTCATTAGTCCCCTAGAACTTAGAACTAGTTAAACCTAACTAACCTAAGGACATCACAAACATCCATGCCCGAGGCAGGATTCGAACCTGCGACCGTAGCGGTCATGCGGTTCCAGACTGCAGCGCCTTTAACCGCACGGCCACTTCGGCCGGCTAGAAAATAAATAACAGAGGACATACCCCTCTTCGCCGTCTGCCCATATAAGGGCCAAGTTACGAGGGCGTTCAATAAGTGATGCAATACTTTTTCTTCTGAAAGCAGTTTGGTTTTATTCAGGTTTTCAGTACACCATACTATTCCGCACTCTTTTAGCAACAAACCCCCATTTCTCAACATAATCTCCGTCCAAAGTCACGGCCATACGCCACCTTACTCGGATAGCGTGAAGGGCGTGTGTGCCCACGTGGCACCACGCTACTGACCGATGTTGGAGCCAACTTTTTGCTATATAAATAATCTCCCCATAATCCACGTGGTGCTTCCCGCGGAATGCAACCTTCATTGGACCAAACAAGTTGAAATCGGAAGGTACGAGATCCGGGCTGTAGAGCGGATGAGAAAGAGCAGTCCAATGGACTTCTTTGAGCTCCTCCAGGCCTCCAGCCTATTGTGAGGCCTTGCATTGTCATGGAGAAGGGGAAGTTCGTACGCATTTTTGTGGCGAATAGCAAGTTGAACTTGTTTCTTCAATTTTCTGAGGATAACACTATGCACTTCAGAATTGATCGTCACACCATGTGGGAGGAAATCAAACATAGTAACTCCTTCAGTATCCCCGAAGACAGTCGCCGTAACTTTACCGGCCGAGAGTGTGGTTTCCTACTTTTTTCTGCAGAGGAGAGGTAGTGTGGCGCCACCCCATGGATGGCAGTTTTGTTTTCCGTTCATAGTGACGAAACCATGTTTCATTGTCTGTGACAGTGTTCGACAGAAAACTGTTACGGACAGCCTCTAATGTGCAAGCAGTTTCGCACAGATGGTCCTCCGTTGCTCTGTATCGTCTTCCGTTAGGGGGTGAGGAACCTAGCGGACACACACCTTTGAGTGCCCCAACTGTGGACGAGTGTGTCAGCACCACCAACAAAGACGTCCAGTTGAGCAGCGGGGTGCCTGATTGTGATCCGTCTGTCACCTCGAATGAGAGTGTCCACACGATCCAACACTGCAAGAGTCACACTTGCGTGCGGCCAGACGGCATGCGGGAGATCGACGCCACGCCCAACGACTCTCCATGAGTTTGTTCACTGCAGGGTCTATGAAGAGATTATGGAAGCGCCTATGAATATCTGCGATGCCCTGGTTTCCGCCAAATGAAACTCATTGACAGCTCTCTGACTGGAACGCACCTCCGTTACAGAAGCCATTTTGAAGGCTACGTATAGCGTCGCCATCGATCGGAATTTCATGAAACTATAGAAGCTGAAGCGGCAATATTCCTCGATATCTCAAAACGAATTCCGCATTTTTTTCAACCGAAGCTGGCTGAGAAAAATATGTAGCATTACCTATTGAACGGCCCTGGTATTTTGTGCGTAGCCCTGAGACGGGTGCGTGTCTGAAGCGCGGGGTCTCCTAGCAGGTAGGCCGCCCTTGGAACATACTCCGTTCTCCGTTGTGGGATGTGTATTCGCTTCCCTCGATTTATGAAGAGTTGTCGGTTCCTTGGAGTTCTCGATTCTGCTCATTAGTAGCGTGCTGTGTACACAGTTTCAGCTTTGCACCAAACGACAGTTTCAAACTCTGTTTCTCTCCTGGCAAGTGGCAACAACAAGGCGCTCCGAAGTGGGAAATGGTCTCTGATTCTGGCTCTCTATCGAATATTTCTATATCAGGAATATTATAGCTACCGTTTTCTTAACGCAACATTTGCTGTGTTCGCTTTTTGTCATCCGCAGCGAACACTACATTGGCAGAACAGTGGACCAGAAACACTCGTCCCTCCACCATCGTTGTAGTCTGTCGTCACATCTGTCCCAGATCGACACCTGTGCTGCGGGCGAGCGTCGGGCCTCCACGTTCTGTGGTGACGCGTCGACGTCTGGTACGCTGTCACTAGTGATGGTTTCAATCACTTTCCAAGAGATTCCGTACAGGTTCACCGTTTCAGAGACCTTCGCGCTAGGCCGTAACAATGTATCCTTAGTAAAAGTTGCTTATATAAATATTTCAAAAGTGATCACCATAAGCGCTGGTACATTTACACCAGTGTGAAACAAGGCCTTCAGTCCCATTATGGAAAAAAATTGTGATTACCGATTATAACAGGTATTTTCCCACATTAAAATTTCTGTTTTAATGTAGTCTAATATACTATACCATTATTGCAATATTCATAGCAATGTTGAATGGAGTAAACATGATATGCATTATATGCAGATCGTGTTACTTAATTTGAAGTTGGTGTCAGCATCCAGACATAGTTTCCATTTCATAAATGTGATACTGGGTGTTAGTTTATACAAGACTGAAGTATAATACTGTAATCTTAATACAAAAACCTTTAACTCCAATTTACGTTTCCACATCTGCAGGCCTAACGCTGTTAGAATAAGACCCCATTCCACTCTGCACCTCTTATACATAATGGGTAGCCAAATGCAAAGGGGACATATAGAAAAATATAAGTATTTAAATATTTCAAAAGCGATCACCATAAGCGCTGGTACATTTACACCAGTGTAAAACAAGGCCTTCAGTCCCATTATGGAAAAAAAATTGTGATTACCGATTATAACAGGTATTTTCCCACATTAAAATTTCTGTCTTAATGTAGTCTAATATACTATACCATTATTGCAATATTCATAGCAATGTTGAATGGAGTGAACATGATATGCATTATATGCAGATAGTATTACTTAATTTGAAGTTGGTGTCAGCATCCAGACAGTTTCTATTTCATAAATGTGATCCTGGGTGTTAGTTTATACAAAACTGAAGTATAATACTGTAATCTTAATACAAAAACCTTTAACTCCAATTTACGTAATTCCGGAAGCAGGAACTCGGAAACATTTTCATATGCAGAGTGTCATATTAGTCGCACAAAGACTTTATGTGCTGTTTCTCGTTGTTCTATCAGCTTCCTAGCAAAGAGTGTGTGAAGTGAACATCTGAACTCCAGCACTAAAATAGACCAACTGCGCATGTTTGGCGCCAATTATACAGTATATATGAATTACATTTTATTCTAGACGTACCCAGCACATTCGGTGACTCAGATTAGAGGTACAATCATTTTCGCTTTTAAGATTTGAGACAGATTGAGATAATGCTACATTTTTAGTAAATGAAGGACCTTCAGAAATATTCTGGAAATAAAAGACCTTTCTGAGGGGGCGGGAATAAATTAGACATTTTTTTAAAAAAATATGCCACGGCCTAAGTTTTACGTAAGCTGGAAATTAATCGAATATAAGTGGCATCTCTTATGAATGGCATCAAATTGATTTTATGAAGGCGAAATACAACGAGGTTATATATTATACTTGGTAGTTATAATTATACAAAAACTAATTTTCTTAAAAAAACCCAGAAGTATGCAAAAGTATCTGTCCGTGCTCTACAAACTTTGAGCAAGGAAGAAGTTTGCCAGAGTACTAATATATTATGTGATCACGCAAAATCATGAATCAGATAGTACACATCTGAAAAGAGTTAGAACTACTTCCGAAAAAAAAGTTGCTATCGCGAGTTTCCATAATCTGAAAAGTTACTACAAAATCTGGGTTTTTTTATACAACGGAATTATGATTGCATCCAGGCGTGCACCTCTTCGTCCGGAGAAAATCAACGGCCACCAATGTTGCTCTTCAGGGCACAAAAAATAGAGAAATCGCCTGGGGAGAGATTAGGACTGTACAGAGAATGTTCAAGGACTCCACTGCGAAACTTCTGTAGCGTAGTCGAAGTAGCCTTGGAAACACGTGGACGGGTATTACCTTGCACAGAATGAGCTGTCCGTCAACATTCCAGGGCGTCTGGACCAGATGACGCACTCAAATTTTTGCAAAGTGTCCACCTACCACTGTGCGTTAACTGTAGTGCTGTGTTCCAGAAAGTGAATGAGCAGTGGGCCCTTACAGTCAAAGAAAAAGGTCATGGCGACTTTCCCGGGGCTAGGATGCCTGTTGTTTGGAGTACACTGCAGAAGTCTCCTCAGCAAGCCCCTACACTTTCTCCATACACGCCTGATCGCGCCGTAGGTGATTACCACATTTTTGGTGCCCTTTGGACCTTCATGGCCCTTGGTTTGATTCGGACGAATCATTTATGGCTCCGTAAGCAACCCCAAACACTTTCCCGTGAAGGCACCATTTTGTTTCACAGTTTGGTAAATGTATTAACAGTCATAGCGATAACTTTTGAAATAATAAGCAGTTTACTTACTTCTTCCATCTGCCCCTTTATCATTTTACTGACCCTTACACTTCCATTACAGCATCACGTGCCCGCAACGTCATTAGGTGGGATTCAGTTCTGCTGTGCGCAGTGGGCGCAATGTGTAGCCGCATCGGTGTACGTACTTGCCTGTATTGTCCCAGGTTTAACCACATGAAGGAGTGTTTTGCTCGCATGATGGTACGTACATAGTGGATAGTCAGGGGCTGTGGGCAGTATATTAAGTGGTTGTAATGCAGAAGAATTAACAATCTGAGGTGTATTGATTGTATTCCCAAGTTAAACATGAGAGCCACATGGTCACAAATCGGAACAAAATCAGAAACCGCATGCAACACAAATGTGCACTGTTGTAGTGAAAAAGCTCCAGAACTAATTATATAATCTTACAAAACAAGAGATCACCTACGCTCAGGCAAAAACCTTTCTCTAGAACACTTGGTCTTTCTACTTGATGAATTAAGGAGCAACGGTAATGATATAACCTCCCACAAAGTGGTGTCAGGCACTAAGTTTACTTCATCATTAAATATTACACATAAATATATTAGCTCTTAAGCCTAGGACACGTCGATGCACATTGATTTCTCTCACTCGATCTCTGAGCATTCTAAAGTTAAAACAACCAAACAAGACAAAACCTAAGAAACCCTCAGCAGACACCACGCTAACACCGTGTAACATTGCATCTAATCTTCACAGTACGGTACGCAAATGAGGCCACAAGTATCTTCCAGTATTCCATATCCCGCTGACGACGATCATTGGTGAATTTATTCTGTAGAGCTACGAAACTGCGAAGGTGTTTTTTTCTACGTATCACCCGTCGTTCAAAATAGTCCCGAGCATCTTCTGTGGGATTAAGATCGAATTATATTGAGGGGCAGCCCACATGAGATAAGGTGCAAGAGTACACGTCAAATTAGGAACGTATGTGTGCCACCCTGAAGACAGCTGTTGTCACCTCGGGAGGCAAGAGTGTTCACAACACGCTCTGCAAGAAGGTGTATGACGAAGGGCAACACTTGGCCACCGAAAGTTTTGAAATAAACATCGTGGTTTATGTTCATGGTAACCTGAATCAGTGAGCCCAAGTCACGGTACCGAAAACACGCACAAAACACCACAAGAAACGTCCAAGAAAACTCTCTACCTTCCTGTTCAAATGGTTCAAATGGCTCTGAGCACTATGGGACTTAACATCTGAGGTCATCAGTCTCCTAGAACTTGAAACTACTTAAACCTAACTAACCTAAGGACATCACACACATCCATGCCCGAGGCAGGATTCGAACCTGCGACCGTAGCAGCAGCACGGCTCCGAACTGAAGCGCCTAGAACCGCTCGGCCACCGCGGCCGGCTCTCTACCTTCCGGAACTACTACTGTTAAGACTGCGGAGACAGTGGAAACCTTACAGAAAATCTCCACGGTCTACAGTCCGCGTCAAGTCTAGATTAAAACTCGATCTTTCGATTATGCTCGCCATCTACTTCGTCAGAAGATCACCATCTGCCGGGAGCAAAGTCTGTCTTCTTTATAATGGTCGCGTGACGTTGATCCTTATTCTGCCTTGCATCGGAAGAATGACGACACCTCGAGAGCGGGATTCGTTTGAACAAATGCGGAGATATAAGTAATGAGGCAACTCAAGTGCTCTTTTTCAGACACGTCTCGGATTATAGCCTCTACCTCAGTTAAAACTGTTGATGACGTACGAATTTGCATGGTTTTATTGTAGAGTCTCACTATGTCGAAGCGTGAGAGAGAATCTTTATATCCCAAGAATTGATCTAATCCTCCTCTTACACTAGTATCACTGATGTTTCGAGATTTCTACAGTGTGTGACACTTCAATCCAGACAAATGAAACTTTTTCTTAAAAGCAAATTATTAAAACAAAATACAAATGAAAATGAAAATCCTTCTACATTTAAGTAGTGGCATCTTTCAAGAGAAACGTTACTCAATGTAACCCCCTTCAGCAGCAATGACGGCCTCCAATGTTGTCCTGAAGCGATCGTACGCACTCTTTAAAAAAATGCTGTTCATGTTCGCTAAAGCTGCTTCGACAGCGATGCGTAGATATGTGACATTAATGTACCTTGTTTTATAGGTAGCTCCTTCGACCACGCTCTAAACATAGTAGTCGAGGCGTTCAAATCCGGGCTACTTGGGGGCCATATTTTCTTTGACCAGAACATACCAACGTTATCCTAGACCCGGTTTTGAACTAAATGGCTCGTATGAGACAGTGCACCGCCCGGTTGAAAGATATATTGTCTCCCTGAGGCTACAGTTACATCCACGGTTTCACGACATTTGTCGAAACTTGCAGATAAACTTCTTTTATGACAGCTTGTCGTTTTTCAAAGAAATGTTATCACCCTCACTCGACACAACACCTAGGACGTGAACTCCAGACTTCTCCGAAGCATTATACTTGGCCACGATATCGTAAACAGTCGATCTCAGGTACCCGAAATTGCAGTTTGCGAACGCCCTGCGCGAAGACTTTCGATAATCGCGGCTCTTCGGTTGTACTCCGCACTTATCCGTAACATTTCGGCCATTTTGAGGTTCTGACTGTTTACTAGATGTGACCTCCGACGGAACTACGATATGGCGAGAAATTCAAACCGAAATTTGTCCGGAATGAAGCGCCGCACCCTGTATACTTCATGCGCCGTCTATGTCCAGTACACCGCTCGTCTGCGAAGCAGACTGTCTGTCCTACGTCGTTTGCGCCACAACCAGGTGGCACGCTGTGGTCATCAAGTACCCCGAGACGCAAGCTGCCCTCCATTGGAGGCTGCAAGTTCGTTCTTTAGCGTGGAGGTTAGACTACTGTTCCAGTATCATATTTACTTAATACGCAGAACGTATGTGCACCAACAGTTTCAGCAGAGACGGAAGCCATGCTCTCAGTGGTGCCTGGAGTCGAGCACATGATACGGAGACTCTTCAAAGAGACAAAACAAAAAGTATATTTCTTAAAGGGACACGTAATGCTGGTGGTGGTCTCCGTTCCCCTACCGCCTCTCAATCGCGCCCATTACGATTTCCTGCAACAGCGCTTGCGAATCCCGCCCTACAGGTAACCTCGCTCCACCCGTAGAAGTTGGACTCCCAAGTGAGATTTCCAGACCAATGGCAAGCTTGAACGCCGCCACAAAGTAGTCGGGAAGATGGTGATCTTCAAAACTTCGGGTTTTAAGTCAGATTTTACGCGGTCTGTACGCCGAGAACATTTTATAGAATGTCTCCCTTGTCCGCGCACTTTCACTCTTACTCAAAGATCTCGATATTTACTCAGGGCACATAGTTTTGTTTAAATATTTTAAAAGAGTTAACATTGTGGGAGAGGCAGAACACTTTCCTAATCTCTCCTTTTTGTGAGGACACAGAGTTACTTCACAACGTTAAAAAAAGTTGTAGGATGTGAAGACCTGCTGACGGTAATACAGCAGCAGTAACTCCACAAACTCTACTCTTAACTCTCAAATAGACATCATGAGTCGCGCGCAAAGTAGTCGCAGCTGAGAGAACTAAACGGTTGTGGTTCAGAGTGTCGGACAATATTATAAGGCGGATCTGCAGTATAACGGAATGTATGTAATATTTATCAGTGTGGTTGTACCTAAGGGGCATGCTCTCTTCCGGGATTCTACTTACCTTGACAGCATGTGCGGTCGGTACAATTAGGATCCACAGGTTTCTACTCCTAAGGGATAATGATCCTGCTCTTACGCAGATGGACCAGTCCCCTCACCTGGAAGGAAGAGAAAGGAGAAAAGGTCAATAATTAAAATCTGCTGAGGATTAACAGTGAGACATTGAAGCAAACAGATGATGTGTTTCCGATATTGCTCGCAAAAGTACATTCAGATTTTTGTTGTATACATTTCTATCATTGCGAAGATAAGTAGTAACAGCAGTATTGCTATATATCCTTGGATCACTTCTTCCTGAATACTGGTCATGTCCTGATACTACAGTTTAACAACCAACAAAACATAATTAGTATATAGGGGCATTTACATTTTACAGATCTAGTCTGAGAAGGGTGGGACAATTACCCGAAGACATTTAGATAAACCATGGAAAATTTAAATCAGAATATCTGGACGAAGAGGGAGCGTTCATCCTCTTCATTACAAAGCCAATCTATTTAAAACATGCGACCTGATTCGGTTTATACCTAGCGAATAACACTCTTTTGTAAAGAAGTTATTCAATACTGGAAATAGCTAGTGCACCACAGTTCATACATTTCTTAACACCGATCACCGCACACACTATATACTGATCTCTATTTATATGTACGATGAAGGTCAGTTAACCGAAAATGCGGTGCAGTGTCTTGGAGCTTTAACGGTTTATAGAAATTAATCTGTCCCGCTGACGTTGCTGAAACAACGTATTTTAAACACTGATTCACATATCTTGCCATATAAATCCGCATTATTAGAAAAATGTTTTCAAATTCTTACTTAATCAGATCCTTTAAATGCTGCAGGTGTAACGGTTTTGTAGCAAAAAATTTGTCTTTCTGTATCTCCCATATGGAGAAATCACAGTGTGAGGGCGGGTGATCTTGGAGACCAATCGATTTTACCTCGTCTTCCTAGCCACTCTTAAAATTGTAATCCAAAAATATAGTTCCACGTTCTCTCAGGATGCCTGACTTACGCCACTGGAGCCTAACCGGTCATGGTTTAAATACAAAAAAGTGCAACTGCCGCTGTCACCAGTACTAGAGTAGCAGAAGGTACAACAACATGCTCCATTTGGCGTACAAGAGTAAAACCACTGCCTGCAAGTGCAGATATCAAACAAACAATCAATGGTTGGCAACAAAACAGAGAAGAAAAATAACACCGTAACAAGGCTAAGTGTCTTCTGTGCCATGCTGTGCTGACAAACATTCTGCTGGTGGCAGAAGAACAGCTTCACAAAGCGAAATGCAACCTCTCGTGTAGTGCAACATCGGAACGATTTGTGTGTAACCGTTACACTGTAACGAGACATATTTGAAGCTAGTAAATGCTGGAACTGATAACAGGCGAAATATATGGTGTCAGAATATGCAAGTTAACAGCGCTGGGTGTGTGGTAAAAGGGAATATATTTCGGGTAAGTAACGATTCTTCGAATAAATAGAGAAGAATATACACTTGGCAAAATACAAATTGCATTTATTCGTTGGCACACAGACACACAGTCAAAACTTTTAATAAAATACTACTAGCAACTGATGAACTACAATTCAGAAAATTTTGAGATGATGATGCTACATTTGAAAAAATTTTAAGAATTTGCTGTCATCATAATTTTATCATACTTTGGTTTTTAAGATCTAAAAATGACGTGAGGTTACAGAAGACATTCAGGTGCAAAATTACATAAACTAATAGAAGGAAAAATTTTCACATACAGTGTTTATTGTAAACAGTGTGATACGAAGAATATAGCGCGGGATGTACTAATAATCTGATGGTCTTTATTGTGAATAGGTATGATGGCGTGTCACGAAGTGATTTCTAGGAACTTTTTATATGAAAACTCTTAAAACTTTTTAAATAAAATGATTGCTATCAACATTATACATTATTATTTTTCATGTCTACAAATTCACACACCTCTACCACTAGAGGGCTCCGAATTGTAACGTATTGCATGAAAACGTGTAACATAACAATGCCAGTGCATAGTTCACTTTTTTCTCGAGCATGACAATGCCAGACTACACACCAGCGCTGCGTATGTGCAACAATCCGACGCCTTGAGTTCACTGTCATCGATCATCCTCTATGCAGTCCCGACTTGGCACCATACGATTTTCATCTGTTCCACAAATTTATAGAACACCTTCGACGACTTCACTTTGATAGTGACGAAGCGGTGGAAGCAGAGGTGAGGTTGTGCCTCCATTAACAAAGCCAAAGATAGTGCAGCGATAATATCAATAAATTGGTCTTTCGTCGGGAGAAATTTGTTCGTCGCCAGGGTGACATGTTGAGAAATAAATATATAGACACGACGAATTAAGATGTAGAATGTTAATAACTTTTCTTTTATTCAAAATGCTTTAAGTATTTTCACATAAAATTTTTTTAGGCATTACTTTTCAGCACCCCCTCATACGAGGTGAGTGAGGAAAGTAATAAGACCGATTTTTTTCCTAACGAAGTTTAATTTTTTTCAAACAGCAATATTATCCCCCTCAAAAGTTTTCCCTTCGGCAGCTATACATCGGCGGAGTCGTTTCCAGCCTGGATAGCAGCGCTGAAAGGCTTCAACTGGTATGTCGTTTAAGATGTCGGTCACCTTGTTTTGAATGTTCTCCAGAGTCCCAAAACGACGTTCTTTTAAGAAATTTTCCGATTTCTGTGCAAAAAGTCACAACGACTCAGATCAGATGAATCAGGGAGTTGTGGAACAACGGGATTGGCTCTTGAGGTCAAAAATTCCGTGATGGAAGTGGCCGTGTGACATGAGGCGTTGTCACGACGCAGCATCCACTTGTCTGCAATGTCCGGTCTTACTCGATTCACCCAATTCCTGACCCTTTCAAGGACATATTTCTAAAACACTTGATTGACATTTTGTTGTGGAGGAAAAAATTCTTTATGCACAATACCTAAACTCTCAAAATGCGATTCAGCATTGTTTTGGTCATTGATTTGCTCATTCGAGTTGTTTTCGCTCGAGAAGGTGTCTCAGTGTGCCGCTCCTCAAGAATGGTTCAAATGGCTCTGAGCACTATGGGACTCAACTTCTGAGGTCATTAGTCCCCTAGAACTTAGAACTAGTTAAACCTAACTAACCTAAGGACATCACACATATCCATGCCCGAGGCAGGATTCGAACCTGCGACCGTAGCGGTCCTGCGGTTCCAGACTGCAGAGCCTAGAACAGCACGGCCACTTCGGTCGGCGCCGCTCCTCACTTTGCCACTTTCTCTCAGGATCGTACTCGAAAATCCCGGATTCATCACCTATGATCACACTTGGTCTCTGGAAATCCTCTCAAGAAGATCAACCCAAACGTTTCTTCGATTGTCGTTCTGTTCATTTGTGAGATTTTCGTCACCATTTTGACACAAATCTTACGCACGTGAAAATCCTCGGTCAACATTTCATGTATGGTGAAAGCGTGAAAGTTTAACAGGTCACTCACACTCCTTTTTGTTAAACGTCGGTATTATCTCACAACAGCACGCGCACGTTCGACGTCTCCGTCGGTTTTGTAAGTAGATGATCTCCCTGAGGGACGTCCTTAAACGTGTTCTCGGCCTTAAAAAATGATTTGTGCCAACGAAAAATATTTGCTCTTAACAGTGAATGTTCCCCATATGGCTGCTTCAACTTTTCAAAGGTCACACTCCCGTATCCCCCAGGTTTAACTCAAAACTTGACTGCATAATCTTGCTGTAAATTCTGTTGTTCCATTTTCGTAACTGAGAACAAAAACACAACTTCACTAACGGTGCACTCAAAAAATCATGTGACGGCTGTACGGAGCTGAAACGCAGACCGAACATCTGGAAGGGATGAACACACCTGTCTAAGCAAGTGGAACAACACAGCGTCGCAATATTGTCAGCCTCGCTACTTTTCTCACATACCTCGCTCTCTCCAGCTCAGTCGACATTATACGACGAGTATTTTGGTGCTCGAAAAAGAGAAATTACAAATGTTATCGGCAATGCAATAGTTTTATTAGTTTAATAGTTCCATTTTCTATGGTGCCATAATGTGGTTTTGATCGTCTTTCTCACCACAAACACGTGGGGTGTGGCACTGATGTTTGATCCTGTGGAGACGTCTTTTGATATTACAATGACTGAAATCTTAGCAATACCATTAGTACAGCTTCTTAATGTTGTAGTCTTGTAAACAGATTATGGTATTGTTCGAATAATAGGATAAGATAATTTATAATGGCTGCCTTTAAATTCAAGTCTTAGGTATTTGTCTTGCTACTTCGCTATCAACGCATACCATATTGTTACTAAGGTTATTTATGTGTAACAGTCCCGCTTGTAAAAGCCTGCTTAGTAAGGACGTCTACCTTTTAACATCTAGGGTTTCCAAAATGGAGTTTCATACCCGCAGTCTCTATTTTAGAATGTTTTTGCTTGATTCGGAACCTACAATGTCAGAGACTTCTGTAACCACTGTATTGCATCTGTGCTATGGGAAGTTGCAGCCAGGCGTAGGAAGCTTGGCGGGTTGCATCTTGAGCTGGTGGCAGGCGTCGCGATTGAATCTGCATTGTGTGATCAAAGTATCTGGACACCCCCAGAAACAAACGTTTTTCACATTATGTGCAGTGTTCCGCTACCTACTGCCAGGTACTCTATATCAGCGACCTCAGTAGTCATTAGACATGGTGAGAGAGCAGAATGGGGCGCTCCGCGAAACTCACGGACTTCGAACGTGGTCAGGTGATTGGGTGTCACCTGTGTCATACGTCTGTACGCGTGATTTCCACACTCCTAAACATCCCTAGGTCCACTGTTTCCGATGTGATAGTGAACTGGAAACGTGAAGGGACACGTTCAGCCAAAAGCGTACAGGCCGACATCGTCTGTTGACTAACAGAGACCGCCGACAGTTGAAGAGGGTCGTAATGTGTAATAGGCAGACATCTATCCAGACCAACACAGGAATTCCAAACTGCATCAGGACCCACTGCAAATACTATGACAGTTAGGCGGGAGGTGAGAAAACTTTTTTTTATGGTTGAGCGGCTGCTCATAAGCCACACATCACGCCTGTAAATGCCAAGCGACGGCTCGCTTGGTGTAAGGAGAGTAAACATTTGAACACTGAACAGCGGAAAAACGTTGTGTGGAGTGACTAATCACGGTACACAATGTGGCGATCCGATGGCGGGTGTGGGTATGGCGAATGCATTCTGAACGGCACCTGCCATCGTGTGTGATGCCAACAGTAAAATTCGGAGGTGGTGGTGTTATGGTGTGGTCGTGCTTTTCATCGCGGAGGCTTACTTCCCTTGTTTTTTTGCGTAGCCCTATCACATCACAGGCCTACATTGATTGATGTTTTAAGCACCTTCTTGCTTTCCACTGTTGAAGAGAAATTCGGGGATGGAGATGGCATCTTTCAACAACATAGAGCACCTGTTGATAATGCACGGTCTGTGGCGGGGAGGTTACAAGACAATAACATCCCTGTAATGGACTGGCCTGCACAGAGTCCTGAATCCTATAGAGCACCTTTGGGATGTTTTGGAACTCCTATTTCGTGCCAGGCCTCACCGACCGACATCGATTCTTCTCGTCAGTGCAGTGCTCCGTGAGGAATGAGCTGCCATTCCCCAAGAAGCCTTCCAGCACCTGACTGAACGTATGCCTGCGAGAGTGGAAGCTGTCATCAAGGCTAAGGGTGGGCTATCACCATATTGAATTCCAGCGTTACCGATGGAGGGCGCCACGAGCTTGTAAGTCATTTTCAGCCAGGTGTCCGGATACTTTTGATCACATAACGTAGATCGCTCATAAGGCGCCGAGGAGTCAGAAACAACCACTCAGATCCCGAACCGTACTGTATAACAACAGAACAATTGAAGACGTTGCCGCGGATTGTCGCCAGCCGCAAAACCAGCTGGCCGTCAGCCTCCTGCCAACTCTCTCCAAAGTACTCGAACGGGTCATAGTCCAACGACTTCGCCCAGCTTTCACAAAAGGGGATGTGATAAGCCCGGACCATTTCGCCTTCCAGCTGCGCATGTCGGCCGAAATCCAGCTCCTTCGGTTTACGGAATATACAGCACATAATACGAACCATGCGAACCATACTGCGGCCTTTCTTGATGTTGAAAAGGTATACTATCGAGTATGGAAAAGTAAACTGCTCACCAAACTGTATGAGATCCCCATCATCCCAGAGTACTGCACTAAGATTATTGACAGCTATTTTCAAGACAGGCGCTGCTTTGTGCGAAAAGATGGTCAGCAGTCCTGCATTCAACAACTGCTGGGAGGGGGGACGAGAGGGCGGTATCCCTTAAGGCACTGTTCTGTCTCTGATTCTATTCGTCTTGTACGTGAATTACCCGCCGTAACTTCCACAAGTCGTTCTTGCGCGATTTGCGGACGATACAGCGATCCTTATCATTAGCCACAGAGTCGACGCAGTGCAACGGCGCTTGCAACGTCAGCTTACACTAAACTGAATTATGGACTACAGCAAACCGCATTACCCTGAATGCGGAGGAGACGCAGGCCGTTATCTTTGCTTGCCGTCTGCCCGAACTCATATACCATCTCACACTGATCAACGTCGAACACACTTGGACAAAAAAAAGGTTCAAATGGCCCTGAGCACTATGGGACTCAACTGCTGTGGTCATAAGTCCCCTAGAACTTAGAACTACTTAAACCTAACTAACCTAAGGACATCACACACATCCATGCCCCAGGCAGGATTCGAACCTGCGATCGTAGCGGTAGCGTGGCTCCAGACAGTAGCGCCTAGAACCGTTCGGCCACCCCGGCCGGCGGTAATTGAAAGAAATACGCAATAAGACGAACAGAAATGACACATTTACTCAAAGACAGTTATCATGAGAAAGACACGGTGATGGCCCCCCAGTATTGCAAAAGGCAGGATATGATTCTTAATCACCGCGAACGGCAATGCAGGCTCTGCATCGTGTTCCCACGGCTTTAATAAGGAGTTCACATGGTAAGGTGTTCAGTTCCTCCACCAGCGTGGATGGCAACTGCTACATGGTCTTTGGTACCCGTCGGCGCGCTGCAGTATGTCCCCACAATGCACTGCATTTAAGTCGGGGGAACGGATAGGCAAGTCCATTCGCCGAATATCCTCTCGTTCCCAGAGCTCCTCTTCCTGCGCATTTCGGTGCGGTCGCACACTGTCATCCATGAAAATGAAGTCAGGGCCAAAAGCGTCCATCATAAGATGCGCGTGGGAACCGAGTACAGTGTCACAATAACGTTGCCGGTGAGTGCACCGAGTTCAAAGATTTGGGGGTCAGTAAGTCAATGGCTCCCCCGATCACAACACCTGGACCAACAGAACGAACATTTTCGACAATTTTCCTGGGTCCATTATGTGTTACGATCACTCCCTATATCAGGATACGTCCAGAATTGTCAAACATGATTGCTTTAGGGGTTCAGATGACATGGTGCAGGGAGACATAAAGTTGAATGGGCGTACTGACCTCCAAAACTTTGAACACTGTACCCCCACCGGTCAGCATTATTGTGACACTGTACTCCTTTCCCACGCGCGTCTTTTCATGAGTGCATTCGGCCTTGACTTAATTTTGAGGGATGACAATGCATGACCACATCGAACAGCGCTGGTTGAGGAGCTCCTGGAACGAAAAGATATTCAGCACATAGCTTGGTGTACCCGTTCCCCTGACTTAAATCCGATCGAGCACCTGTGGGATGCCTTGGGAAGATGTATTGCAGTAAGCCCACATGCACCTACGACCATCCAGCAGCAACCGGGCTGTTCGTAGAATGGAATTCCCTACCACAAGAACTCTTCACCAACTTAGCGTCCAGTGCAGGAGAACGACGCAGATGATGCACTGCAATCCGTGGTGATCACACAAAATATGAAGAACCCTTTTTCGTTTTTTATAGTGTGCAGAGGGCCATCATAAATAGCAGTAATGTCAGTTTAATTATTGTCTCTGAATAAAACTGTCATTTCCGTTCGTCTCATTTCTTACTGTTATCTGCTGTACTATACTGTGACAAAAAAATGGCTCTAAGCACTATGGGACTTAATATCTGAGGTCATCAGTCCCCTAGACTTACAACTACTTGAACCTAAGTAACCTAAGGACATCACACACAACCATGCTCGAGGCAGGATTCGAACCTGGGACACTAGCAGGTGCGCGGTTCGAGATTGAAGTGCCTAGAACCGCTCGGCCACAGCGGCCAGCATACTGTAGCAGTTCCTTCTATTTGTGGTCGAAGATCATCATGATACAATAGGCGGAAGTTACTTTCCGCCTTAAGGTTTGCACATCAGTTTACACAGGGTGTCCCAGGGCGAATGTTCAGTATTCAGGGGTATAACACGGACGATCATTCGACGCAAAAATGTCTAGTAAACATGGGCTCTAAAATGTGTACCTTAAGATGTTATGAGCACTTCTTTATCTTCGACATTGTGAAGCAACTCTCTTCTACAGCTAACTCTTTGCTCTCCATATTTTGGGAGGAGGTAGAGTGGACCAAACAAAGAAAAACTTGTCTTGAACACATGAACTGTAGGATGCATATCTTAAGAGCTATGAGCACTTCTTCAGTACAAGAGATATGTTGCACAGTAGCAAAGATGAACAAATGCTAATAGCTCTAAAGGAGTGCACTTTAGAGCCAGTTTATACTGGACTTCTTTTTTTGTTTGATCATTACAACCACCTCCCAAACGTCGGGAGGCAAGGAGCTAGTCATTTAACACATTGCTTTTTAATGATTGTGCATAAAGTTGATAAAATATTGCCTACGTTGGCAATACTTGAAATGATCGTCGAACATGATCACCACACTCACCTTATGCGGCCCAGTAAGAGCACTGCATCTCATTCTAGTTACGACGAGATAGTTTTGCAGTTCAGTTATTAAGGAGTGGACTGAGTTTGGCCGAAGTCCATATCAGTAGTCATGGTGGAACTCGGAATGCTGCGTCACTCTAGTCTTCGGACTATAGACGACTACAACAAAACACGATATGAACTGTATGTATGCGTTTGTAGCACTTACTGAGTGAGTACAGTATTCAGGAAGTCGCAATGTCTTTGTTAGACTGCTGTGACATCCTACAACAAGCTCCGGATGGTACTGTGAATAGATGGTGCGTTAAAGAATATGACAGATATCAGCTAACAGATCAGATTAACAAATGTGAGCGATTCGCATGTCGGAAAGTCACGACGATTGTCATGAGTAATTGAATCGGTACTTTGAAGAAGCGGACAAGCGCCAAAATATCGATTTTTTCACGAAACGTGTGTTACCACTGTGTGAGCTATAAAATGGAAACGAAAGGCCCTCATGTGTTCTCTTAATCGGACCGGGGAATGTTCGTGAGGGTCACACGCCAGTTTCGAGCTCGTCCACCCTCAACGTTGTGGTCACACTAGCAGCTGGTGTTCGTATTTGCTGTACAGCTGCTTAAAACCTTGTCTTTGCAGTGCATCAGAGTATTGTTTTGTGTTTCATGTCTGACGTCTCAGTTTAAATGCTCTCCGTTAAAGGTAAATAAATAACAGCTATTCATATAGTAACTATCCTAGATGTTTCAAAACCGTGTTAGTTTCCCGTTTCTAATGTGATGTCATGGTTTTTGTATATAGGCCTACGTTTTAGTTGCTTGTTGTTGCGATTATTACTACAATCTCTTTATCTATCTCTGAAAGTGATTTGACTCCACAGGTGCAAAAAGGAAAGGTATTCGTCGTCCAGAGGTCGTTGTGAGGTGCAGAAAAACAATTGACTTCGTGATGTGTATACGAATATTAGGATAGGTGTGACAGTACCATCTATGAAAAATAATAGTGGTGTCTGCTCTTGTAAACATTAATTTACTAAAAGGTTAAGTGTGAATGAGAAGGAATTTTGCTGGAAAACTTCGATTGATCTACGTTGTAAAAATGAGCAGGACATATTCTTTGTCTGACTGATCGAAAATCACCATAACGGACGCGATCTCAAAGCGAAGAATCTCTCAAACAAGACATCCTTTGTGTTTATCATGTAATGAAAGGCAGTGAACGGATGATTATGTGTAAAAGTGAATTTAGTATTGTCAGTCTTTCGTTTAAGTTCATTGATAACTGCAAACAAGGTTTCTATGGATAATAGGGCAAGCTTGGACATTGCGGTAATGCAATACCGAACACCATTGTTGTTTTTATCGATGAATTTCCTGTTGCAGAAACAGAATACAGCAATCAGAATATAGAGTACTTCAGTGCTGAACGTAACACCGAAACAACGTATGGCCTCTTTTGTAAATAAACATCCAGGTCTTTTCAAGGCAGTAAAACATGACATTTATACAAAGTACTTCCACAACAATGATTACAGCTTTGGACGTCCTCAAATCGATTTCTGTAGTGCTTGTGAAGAACTAACGGCAAAGGAAAAAAGCTCACATCTGAAGGGGAATACAAAGCGGGCTGCTGTCGCGGAAAAGATCATAAAGTTCGTCGGGCTCAGAAGTTCTATAAGAAACAGAAAGAAATAAAAACTCTTTGTTCTAGTAACCCGAAGGTTGGAGCAGTTGTATTTGACTACATGAAAAACCTCCTTTTACCAAAATTGCCTGTTAGGGAAATGTTCTGTCTGAGGAAACTCTGGTTATGTGTATTCTGCGTACATGATATGAAACCAGATTCTGGCGATTTCTACGTTTATCCGGAAGGAGAAGCTAAACGTGGACCGGACTAAGTATGTAGCATGCTGGGGTTGAAAATAAACAACATGGACTCTGAGAGTAATGAACTTCACCTCTTCAGCGACTCCTGCGGAGATCAAGACCGCAAGAATAGATAGTGCGCTCTCTACTTGCATTGGTTATTATAAGGTGATTTACAAATTTTTATCAGTACTTCTCACTGCGAGTATACTCCTTTCTTCAATTTGATCGCAATTTTGGGACGGCTAAAAAGAATATTAGATGACGAGACAGAATTTGAGAGAAGCTGAACATTTTATCTTTTTGAAATAGAGAGTTGAGAACAGTCAAAGAAAACTAATCAATGGTACTTTGAAGAACACTGTTTACCATTTCTTCTGTTGCCATATGTACGCTTGGAGTTATTACAATGCTAGTGTAACCCTCAAAAAGGACTAGTTCTGTTGTTTGCATATTAGACGAAAGGTCATTTGTATGATGATCCATGAGGGACCCCATTTGTGATTTCTGTGATTTTTCTGTCAGATGCATCTCTTCCGACATTGAATTAATACGTACAACTTTCTCCATTATTTGGGTTAGATATGACAATATCCATTGGTTGGGCATAATATCAATTCCATTAAACTTCAGTTTACCTAGGAGAATATTGTGATTCACACAGTCAAATACCTTAAACACGTCGCAGAAGATGACATCTGATGCTATTTCGTTATTTACTGTTTATAAAATTTGATGAATGGATGTATTCATGGCATTCTCAGTTGAGTAGCTCTTCTGAAATCCAAACTGTGATTTACTGATGACATTAACGTTGCTCAGTTCTGATTCTATTATAGAACACATCATCGGGGAATATGCCTAGTTAAAATTTGAGGCAGAAACAAAGATGCACTTGCCAACACTGATTGCCTCTATCAAAGACCGAGTACTTTGCTCACACCGTAATTCCACTGAAGTACGTGTCTCGCTGTACTGACGCATGCTCGTGGAATTGTTGGTTAAGTGCTGCATCGTAATGAAAGCGGGCTCTATGCAGTACAAGGAGTGCCGAAAAGTTTTACGGTGTTCTAATATGGAACATGATTGAGGTTTCATTAACAACGCAACTCGGACCAAATATTGGCTCAGGCACAAAGAGGACGCAACTTCCGGAAAATTTGAAGTCACCAGCGGAAAGAAGTGGGAAGCTCGTCTAGTCAGGCGGCAGAGGTATAATTAAAGAGAGCGAACTTCTCCCGGAAAGTTGCCGTTTTATCCAGCGGCTTCTAACGACGTGAAATTAGATTCTCGTCAATTACGCTTCTTATTTGCTCCGCTACGTATTAACCGGTCGGGCATGGGTAATGCATTTCTAGTGGATTAAGACTGGACCTTAAGTCGAATGTGTATCTCCCCATACATCACTACATATCAACAAGAAGCTAGCCACGTGTAAGTTAAGGCACAAATTCCAACCATTTGGGAAGGAATACCTGCAGAAATAATATGACCTTACGTAATAGATCAGTCATGAAAGTACACTACTGTATTAGTATAAACATTTCTCCAAACACAAAATACCTTTGTCCTGTGATTATTATATTAGCTCAGACATACATTTTCCCCATTATATCTCCTTAAGAACTTCTAGGAATTGTAAAGGGGACTGGGTAGATAACATTTAGAACTGGAACCCATGTCCAAAAACGTACCATTTTCATGCTGCTACCATTTGAAAACAAGTTAGTAACACGACCACTTGTACTGGGTGTACATCAGATGGTTTATAGTTCTAGTTATTAATAACCAAAGGAAAAAAAACGAAACTTGAATCAGTTTTCACAACCACTATTTTTACAGTTAAATTTAAACCGTTTTTGTCCTTTTCAGAGGAGCGTTAGCATTCCGATCCACTACAAGTAAGGTTCCTCTGACTACCAACAAATTCGATGCACACATTGTACCCACAAATGACGTTGTGTACACTTGTTCTCTCACACCTGGTATCTCTGTAATCTGTCCTGCAGCGACCACAATTCGTGCCACCACATCGTCTTCTGTCTTAACAGGAGTCATAAACCAAAGTCTTCATTCGACTCCAGACGAAAAATTCCAATTGAGTCAAATTCGGTGATCATGGAGGCCATGCGATTGGACCACCTCGGCCAGTCCATCTCTGTTATAATCGTTGGTCCAGATGTTACTGAACATGACGTGGAAAACGAGAGGATGTGCATGTTGTCATGCTGAATCCACATGCCTGGTGGACGTTGAATGGCACAGCATCCAACAACACACCCAGTACTTGTTGTAGGAAGGTCAAGCAGATGGGACCCATGAGCTTGGATGGAAGCATGTATGGTCCAATCACATCGTCATCCAGAATACGCGCCCACATATTGATGCCAAATCTTTATTGGGATTGCTGGAGATGTATGGCATATGGGTTTTCGTCTCGCCAGACATGACCGTTTCAAGAACTGAGAACATAATCGCTAGTAAATTTACATTCATCTGTCAAGAGAATGTGCAGTGGAAAAACTGGGGGCTCATTGATGCAGTGATGCAGAAGCTGCATGCAGAAATCAGTGTGTGGTGCAAAATCCTTTGGATGTGGTATGTATTGTGCACGAATTCATACAAAATGGTGAGGAGAGGTGGGCTACAAAGTGGTGCAGCAACTGCCATCGTAGGAAAGTTGGACAGGAGCAGAAATGATTAGCAAACAATTTAACACAACAAACAGAAGATTTACTTGTATTTATTACAATAGCTCAACAAGAAATAGACTCCAGCTATTTCAGTATCAACAAGAATGAAGCACAAACGAAGGTGTCATAGCAGAGTGGCTCCACGCACAAGTGGGCTGAGCGGGTGCTGCCGACGGACCTATATCATGGCGGCAGAGGGCGCTCGTGGTACAGAGCCACAGAAGGTGTGGCTCAGTAGGCACGCTCCATTGGGTCCGCCAGATCCTGCACGGCCATTATAGGCGCTGGACGGAAACTTGCAATTTTGTTGCCAACTGTGATATGTCAGTAAGGGTGGTGTCGATATGTGATACCACAGTATGGATGTAGTAGTTGGTCATGCAGAATATACCAGATAGTGCTGGGAGCAGCATTCATTGCATATGCGATTACTTATGTACTCAATGATGGGTTCTCTTCAGTGTGATGCAGTACGGCCTCTTCCAACTCGGGTGTGCATTGCCTACTTGCAGCATCACAGTCACGCCTGCTGACAGTAAAGATACCCCTTCCTCGAAGTCATTGAGTAATTGTGGAGAAAAGTGTATGCGATGAAGTCAGACGTTGTGGCTCACCTTCTCGATGTCCGCCCCCAGTAGCTGAGTGGTCAGTGCGACAGACTGTCAGTCCTAAGAGGCCGGGTTGGAGATTTTCTCCACTCAGAGACTGGGTTTCATGTTGTCCTAATCATGATCATTTGCTCCCCATCGACGAGCAAGTCGCCTACGTGGCGTCAAATCGGAAGACTTGCACCCGGCGAACGGTCTACCCGACGGGAGGTTCTAGTCACACGACATTTTACCATCTCAATAAAGACGACGAGGAGCTTTTCCATTACCATGAGCTTCGAAATATAGAAGGATCATATAGGTGTATTCTGCAACCGTATACTCAACCATGTTGCTGTAATACTCATAGACAGGTGAATGAGGCTCGAATCAGGTCAGAGAGGCAGGGTGGACGTCAAATGACATCAGCCGATACGATGTGAGCAACCCCCGCCCCACCGTTACTACCCTGTTGCATACCTACATGGCAAATATGTTTTCAAACAGCTGTAGCACGGAAACGACACGTTTCTGGACATGGGTTCCAATACAAAATATTGTCTACTCAGTCCCTTCTGCAAGTCCTAGAAGTTTGTAAGAGGAATTTTAGAGCACCCTGTATATCTACTACTTTTTCTCAATCTGGTGTAAATGTCTTTTAAACTGATAGATTAACGTCTTCTTCTTTTAATGTTCAACCCTGAGATTGGTTTGCAGCAGAGCGCCATTCCTCTCTTCTGTCTGCCTTCCTCTTCATTAACTAGGGAAAAAGAAATAACTGTGCTACAGTGTTCGTTCATGGGATCCCTAAGCTTATAGAAAGTGACATACACATAACCAACTCAAGAGAAGAAAACTGTTTCACAACGCTTTCAATCTTTTAATCTTAAAACCAAAAATTTTATGTCTTATTCATAATAAACAGTGGCACTGAATAGTTCATTGTCTAAGAAACGCTAAACATAAACATCATGCAGCTTAACATGAGAACAAAAATAAAAATTTACTTGTTATTAACAATAAATGATGGTACTGAACAATTCATTCTCTACAACACCACTCACAGATTAGTCCTTAGGCCTGTTCCAACTAGCCGACTGCTGCCTACAGTACATCATGAGGAGTGGTATTTGGCCATGGTACATGTGGTCAGTGTGTCGCCAAACCCTCCGACAGTTACCGCCAGCAGATGAATCCTGATGATTTAAGCAAGCAGCTCATCATCTGGTCTCACGCATCGTTCCAGAGCTCCCTACCTCACAAAAAAATTTTAGGAGGTACCGGGTATCGACTTCCATCCTGAATTTCTGACTTTTTGTTTGTTTGGTTATTTGAATGAATTGGGGAGGGGGAAGGGAACCAAACTGCGAGGTCATCGGTCTCATCGGGTCAGGGATAGATGGGGAAGGAAGACGGCCATGCCCTTTCGAAGGAACCATCCCGGCATTTGCCTGAAGCGATTTAGGGAAATCACGGAAAACCTAAATCAGGATGGTCGGACGCGGGTTTGAACCGTCTGCCTCCCGAATACTAGTCCAGTTTAACATAAAAAAGGTGGAAATATAGTAAAGAAATTGCAGTGAAGGTAAGCAACAGTAGCTAACATACCAACTTAAGCTCAACATAGGAATAACGTTTGATAGTACATGACAAAGCTGGAAAAAAAAGAGACGCCAGTGTTCTGTTTGCAGCGATATTAACGTACTATCGCTTTAATTGTTACTCTGAAAATATTCTTGATTTGGCCAACTAATTCGAGAAACGGAATGGCGGCCGTTTTATTCATAGCGCAATGCGTTAAAATAATTGTCACGGGGATCACATTGTGAAAAATAAACATGCAAATAAACATGCAATTAAGTGGTGATAAGTACAGTGGGTGGAATCGCTAACTATTTTTTTTTTTTGGCGTAATTTTTTCTGCGGACAGAACAAAGGAAAAAAGAAACCGTTTGAACATCTGTGGATAAGTAACGTGTCCCTAGTACTTTCGTTTAATATTGCCCCTTCTTTTTACTTATCTCCGCGAAATTTCGTTTTCCTTTGTCAGAGACCATAAACGATTACACAGGCACATAAAATAATGAAAACTGCCTTTATGTTACAGTTTACAGAATGAGATTAAAAATTAATTTCCTCGAAAGCTTAACAATAGAACATATAACCAGACTGGAATAAGATTACCACTTGGTTACGATGATTCATTGTCCAATGTTATGAAAATCTGTAATTTTTCTATGACGAAGTTATATAGAAAAACCACTTTTATACAGATACAAATGGCTAAATATTCATTACTTAAGCAAATGAAAACATTGAAATTCGAAACCAATAATGAAATTATTAACGAAAGGCGACTACTTGTCAAGGACAAAGATATATATTATTTTCAAAATATCAATTAATTGTGTGAAAATTATGGAAAAGTGCTATGACAGGAAAAACCTTGTGAAATCACTTAAAGATTAAAAATTTAACTGTAGCTGTGATTTTATAAAACGAAACGTACTGCAATAATTATTATTATGCTATAAATAGGAACGCGACAGCGGTTGCAAGGTCCTTCTTTTATGTCACTGTCTCCTTGACTCTGTCTCTGTTTAGAGTCGCCCGATCTGGCTGAATGATTTGAAGTGAATAAAATGAAAAGCACAAGGGGCTGGTATCGAGTTACAAAGTGGACAAAAGTAGGACCTATTAATCCTGCACCTAAGGTAAGTATATGAGTATCTGAGTATACTGAAACTTTAAAACATCATATTTTTTTAAAAAATTTCTGTCTCAATCACTGAAGTATGGTGTGGAAAAATGGTTTCTGCACCAACAAATTCACCTGCTAAATGTACTGCCGAGAAATATTTTGGTTTGGATACATCAATTTGATGAGGATGGAATGTTAAAAGCGCTGTCTACAGCCAACTGCGTAATGAAGATAAGTCTGTGCGATCCAGCGGAACGTTCTGTCTCTCCAAGCGTGAAAAAAGCGGCTTGTGTGGTGATGCCAAATGCTATTCAGAACCTATTCATTGGTTACATGGTCTACCCATTTAATCTTCAGCCTTCTTTATCAGTACCACATTTACAACGTTCTTAGTCTCTTCTTGTCTCAACTGATTGTCGTTCACGTTTCACTTTCGGGCAAAGCTACACCCCGAAATAATATCTTTAGAAAACGCTTCGTAACACTTAAATCTGTATTTGATGTCAACAAATTTCTCTTCTTCAGAAGCGCCTTTCTTTTCTTTGCCAGTCTACTTTTTACATCCACTCTTCTTCAGCTCTCATACAGTCAATTTATTGCCCTAACAGGAAAACTCATCTACTACTTTTAGTGTTTCGTTTCCTAATTTAATTCCTCCAGCATCGTTTGATTTAATTTGGCTACATTCCCTTACACTAGTTTTGCTTTAGTTGATATTCGTCTTATATCCTCCTTTCATGAATCTCTCCATACCACTCAACTGCTTTCCAAGTCCTTTATTGTCTCTGACAGAACTACAATGTCATCGGCTCACATTAAAGTTTTTATTTCTTCTCCTTGAACTTTAAATCCTTCTCCAAATGTTTCGTTGGTTTCCTTTATTGCTTGATCAATATACAGATTTAATAACATCGGCGATAGGCAGCAAAACCTGTCTCACCACCTCCTCAACCACTACTTCCGTTTCATCCTCCTAGAATCTTACAACTACTGTCCGGTTTCTGTACAAGTTGTAAACAGCCTTGCACTCCCTTTATCTTAACCCCGCTATTTCAGAATTTCAACGAGAATATTCCAGTCGATATTGTCAAAAGCTTTCTCTAAGTCAGAAAAGCTATAAACGTGGATTTGTCTTTCATTAATATGCCTTCTAAGAGAACTCATTAGGTCAGTATTGACTCGCGTCTTCCTACATTTCTCGGAAACCCAAACGAATCTTCCCCGAAGTCCGATTCTACCAGATTCTTTCATTGTTCTGTACAGAATTAGTATTAGTATTATCATTATTTATGAAACTGATAGTACGAACATATTCACAACTGTCAGCACTTGCTTTCTTTGGAATTGGAATTATTACATTCTATTTTAAGTCAGGTGGTATTTCTCCTCTCTCATACATCTTGCACACCAAGTGGAATACTTTTGTTAAGGCTGTTTTTTCCAAGGCTATCAGTGGTTATGACGGAATGTCGTCTGTTCCAGCGGCCTTGTTTCAAATTACGTATTTCAGTGCTCTGTCAATTTCTTCTCGCAGCATAGTGTCTCCCATCTCTTCTTCATCTACGTCCTCTTCCCTTTCTATAACATAGCCTTCAAGTTCGTTTCCCTTAAATAGCTTCGTTATATACTCCTTTCAAGTTTCAGCTTTCCTTTCTTTGCTTAGCACTGGTTTCCCATCGGAGCTATTCAAACTCATACAGCTGCTTCTCTTTTCTGCAAAGGTTTCTCTAATTTTCATATAGATACTAGTATTTATCTTTCCCTTAGTGATACGTGCTTGTAGATCCTTGCTTTTGAATGATTTTTTTCATTTTGAGAATACCGAAGGAGCAGTGTGTTGTACTTGCGTGAGGTTCAACGTAACATGAATACGTTTAACAAAAAGAAGATTTTAAAGAACTTAAGGTGGCAGCAAAGTCTGTGTATACCGGTTGTCTTAAATAAAGAATTATTCATTCGATCTAGGCTGTTGGATGTTTTTATCTTTGCATTTGTCCTCTAGCCATTCCTGCTTAGCCATTTTGCACTTTCAGTCAACCTCATTTTTAGACGTTTGTATCCCGTTTCTCGCGTTTCATTTCCTGCATTTTTATATTTTCTCCTTTCTTCATAAGGCTCTAAGGAACTGAAATAGAAGAGTTAGAATACTTCTACTTCCGTCAGTGATAATTATCTACAGCCAGCCTGTTGCATCGAAGCACTGTTTATTGGTGTCACAGTAGAAATTAAGTATTAAGAGTTTAAATTTAGGAGCAAAACATTAAGCTCACTGGTGGTCGACCCTAAGTGAGGGAGTAGGCCAGACCTTTGTATCATACCACACACAGTTATGAAATACATTGCGAAAAAGGTTATCTCAATATAGGCCAGCTTCGTCGCAGCTTCACACTTTAGTTCACACCACAAGCAGCCTGAGAAACGAACGAGTGCTTGACTCGTTTGACGGTACACTGGTTTCTCACGCACAGATCGTGTCTGGAATGCGATGGGAAAACATTACTTGTATACGTTATATGATCACCGACCTTCTATCAATATAAACTTGTACAGGCGATAGCGTCGGCCGCGGTGGCCGAGCGGTTCTAGGCGCTTCATTCCGGACCCGCGCGACTGCTACGGTCGCAGGTTCAATCCTGCCTCGGGTATGGATGTGTGTGATGTCCTTAGGTTAGTTAGGTTTAAGTAGTACAAAGTTCTAGGGGACTGATGACCACAGATGTTAAGTCCCATAGTGCTCAGAGCCATTTGAACCATTTGAACCCATAGTGCTAAGAGCCATTTGAACCATTCTTGAACAGGCGATAGCAGCGTCGCCGGGCGAGGAAGACTGCTAGTAGTGGTGGTAAGTTCCTAGATCATCGGTCCCTTGGCTTACACACTACATAATCTAACCTAAACTAACTTATGCTAAGGACAACACACACACAGCCGTGCCCGAGGGAGGACTCGAACCTCCGAGGGGGGAGCTGCGCGAACCGTGGCAAGGCGCCACAGACCACGCGGCTACACTGCGCGACAAGACTGCCAGTCAGACACACGCACAGTGCGCGTATTATCAGTGAGCGTGCCGTGTCTGGAGGCTCGACACGAACATTTCGGAAACTGGACGACCTGTCGGCTGTTCGAGGTGTGCTGTGGTGAGAGTCTTCAGCCAAGGTGAGACCACATCCAGACGTTGTGGGGCTGCGCGGCCACCTCTCATTGCAGATATCGGACGTCATAGGCTGGGCAGACTGGTAAAACAGGACAGGCGGGGAGCTGTGGTGAAACTGACATCAGACGTTAATGCTAGGCAGAGTACAAGTGTGCCAGTGCACCGAACACCCCTAACGTTGGGCTCGGCCGCCAACGACCCATGCTTGTGCCAATGTTAACACCACGACATCAGCAACTACGACTGAAATGAGGACCATCGGCACTGGACGTTGGTGGAGTAGCACGGCGTTGCATAGGCTGATTAATTCCGATATCTTCTTCTACATGCCGATGAGAGGGCCTGAATCCGTCTTCTCCCAGGGAAACACCTCCTTGACCCGTGCATTTGGGGATGGAGACAAGCTTGAGGCGGCTCTATTATGCTCTGGGGAACATTCACTTGGGCACTCACGTGTCCAGTGGAGCTCGTGGAAGGCACCGTGACGGCCATGAAGTATCGTACACTGGTTGCCGACCACGCACATCCGTTCATGACGATCATGTTTCCAGAGGCAGTAGCATGTTTCAACAAGACAATGCGCCATGTCACAAGGCCAGGGGTGTGATGGAGTGGTTCGAGGAACACAGTGGCAATTTCCAGTTGTTGTGGTGGACGCCCAGCTAACCAGATCTGAACCCGTTCCAACGTATCTGGGATGTGATTCAACGTAGCACCAGAGCTCATCGCCCCCCTCCCTCGAATTACAAGAATTAGATGTCTTCGTGCGTGCAAATGTAGAGCCAGCTCCCTCCAGCGACCTACCAAGGCCTCATTGCTTCCATGCCATGACGCATCGCCGCTGTTACCCGTGCCAAAGTTGGACATACGTTCTATCAGGTATGTGGTCATAATGTTCTGGCTGATCAGATTTTTGATCAGAAAGATTTTCTAAAGACATTCTGTACGAGTGACTAAAATGAGAAAATATAACAGTGAGCAGCTAGCGTTCGGCTGAAACCGCAATCAATAACGAAACGTTCATCACTCGCTGTGTGGTATGAGCATTGTCTTGACTGCCAAATTTATGAAATCATTGTTATGTGCAGCATCGCAGCTAAATACTTGTGACAAAACAAGACTATAAATACGATTGCTGCTCGTTTCATTCTAAGCAATTTAAGCTGCACTCCTAGATATCTGGCTAAGCACACCTTCGGAAATCGTGACATATTCGAAACAAAGGTCGAATATTTGTGACAAGGAAGAAAATAAATGTCAGTGCTGATTGTTTGACTCGCATAAATGTCATCTTTCGTATTTTAATCAGAATCGAAATTTTAACCGCGAATCCGATACATTCATTCCTGGTAGAGTACGCTCTTACACGTAAAGAACATCGAATATTGCGGAACACACATCCAATACCCAAATAAGAAAGTCCCAGTATGCGTTACAAACGCGAAGATTAAAAAAAGCATTTACCAGGACGCGAATGTGTATCTTTTGACTCCGTAACTGCACGTCTCTAACCACATTGACTGCATGTAATTCACAACGTTATTATTGTTCATCTTGCAATCTCCTGATGACTTTTCTAGCTGATGTGTCTTTATCTGAAATCTGATTATAACGAATCGAACCTAGAGTGAAGTGTTTGTGATAAATCTTCAACGCGACTTTGCGTTGAAACGGCATACTGTCATAAAACGCAAGTTATAATCCGTAAACAACGAAATACGATGAATCCTCTCAAAAGTAACGACCGAGGGACGACAGGCGATTGATATTGGGTTTCAGCCGAACGTCAGCCAAAGATGACTGTGGTATCATCATTTTATTCACTCGTCATTCTATGGTTGTTTTGAAAGCGAGATATATAAAAAAAAAAACTCGTCATAACTGCTGAACGGTTTCCCTTAGGACGTTCAAGCTACACGACTTGCCGCGGAGCATGATGGGAATTAATATGGTTGGATTAGCGATAAATCCCTTTTTCATTTGGATGGGTTCGTCAATAAACAAAATTGGCGCGTCTGGGGACTGAAAATCCTCATTTAGCGATCGAGAAGTCTCTGTGGTGACTCTGTGGTGTGCAATGTCCAGTCACGGAATATAAGATGCGATATTCCTTGATGGCACGTTGACTACCGAACGGTACGTGGAAGTTTTGGAACATGATTTCATCCCCATCGTGATTTGACAAGATGTGGTTCATGCAAGACGGAGTTTGACCCCATCGAAGAAGGAGAGTGTTTCATGTCCTGGAGGAGCACTTTCGGTACCGCATTTTGCCTCTGGGGAACCCAGAGGCCACTGACATGGGCCTTGATTGGCCGTCTTACTCTCCGTATCTGGGCATATGAGACACCTTTTCATGGGACTATATTAAAGTCAAGGTATACAGCAACAACCCCAAAGCCATTGCTCAGCTGAAAACAACCATTAAGGATGTCATCGACAGCTTCGATGTTCTGACATTTCAGAGTTTCATGCAGTATTTCGCTATTCGTCTGCGCCACATTATCACCAAGGATTGCAGGCATATCCGACATGGCTGGCTCTAAGCACTATGGGACTTAGCATCTATGGTCATCAGTCCCCTAGAACTTAGAACTACTTAAACCTAATCAACCTAAGGACATCACACAACACCCAGTTATCCGACATGTTATAACCTAAATCCGAATATCTGTAGTGACGTTTACATGTTAAATAAACTATGTGCATGCTGTAGTTTGTAACTAATTTACTTTTTTTTCATGTAGTTCTATAATTATCACCCTCCGTGTGTCCGTGCTTGTTAAGAAATCGCTGAACTTCTTTTCGAAATTATGCCTAACCTTTGTAGAGCGTATAACTGTACATACAAAAGCAATGAAACTTCGAATATATCTTACTTGAATGAGTACTGTTTAATAATATTTTCTGTTAGTGGTTTTGTACATTTGTGTTATACACCAGCGCAGAAAGACCTTTCACGTGTTTAACAATGCGTGAATATGTGAATTTATTATTTTGTGCACAATTTCGTGATTTCCTTGTAAACTGACATGTACTATTCGCTTTCGTTTTTACTTAGGAAAACACGGAGCAGGGTTGCTCAATTTGATTCACTCTGGTCGAGGTACTGCCTCTCAACGTTATTCTGTCTCTTTGAATTTCCCCGCTAGCCACAGTCCGACGTCTATAAGAAGACATGCCTGTCGTGTCACTGGCGCTAGTGAGCCATTTTCTCATATATTCGTCGATAAACTAACAGTACTGGCACCAATAATACTTTACAACTTCCATCGAATGCCGTCAAAGGAAAGCAACTCAGGAATACACGTCGCCTTAAAAGTTCCAGACGCCGCCCTTCAGTTAATGCGTTATTTGACACTCTTGAGCTATACTCTGCAGGGAATGCGAAACGTGACAGCCCTCCGCTCCACGAACGGTACTGGGGAACAGCGGTCACAATTATCCTCTAAAGGTCAAGAGAGTTTACTCTCGCCTTACCTGACATTTTCAGTCGCTGGTTCAAATAAACATAGGAAACTTACTTCAACAAAGAGACGTGGTCGGCATTTTGCGTCTGCGCCCACCTGAGTATACACATGTAATGTCAGATCCGAAATGGAATTATTTATCAAATTTTAAAACACAGATAGGAATAATAGGCGATGATGAGAATACATTACATGAACAAAAGGGATAAACGTTTTCAGACTAATGTGAACAGAGACGTGATTCCATGAACTTTATCACGGTGGTCAGACATGAAGCTTGTAATGGTGCTGCAGGCTAGCTAGGTAGTGCTGAGAAACAACTGTTAAGAAAAAAAAATCGATCTGTTGTGTCGTTTCCGAATTAAATGGCATTGGAGTTAGCCAAATGTGGCCTTCGTTTCTTTTCGTAAAACCGACCAAGACAGTGACACAATAATTAGACGTAGGACGGCAGTAAGTATCGAAACCGAGCCAAAGATTAAGCAGTCTCGTGAACTGTCATCCACGCTGTGAGAAGAACTGACCCCAAGTGTATCTTGCGGGCTCCTTGAATTCGGGAATCCAACAGACTCACAGGCTAATTTCGGTGCTAATTAAGTAACGTTCCGCATTTTTTCTGGAGAGTTATTTCTCATTACAAGCTACTCTGCAACATCCCGAAAAGCTTTTCAGACTGTCTCTGACCACACAGCATTAAGGTGTTGATGGCGTCTAACATTAGCAGCAAAATGTGACGATACTCTATCATACATGTAGACTTTGCGCCCAATTACACTGTGCAATTAAAGGATCGCTTTCTCGAAATCCCGCAATTGCCTCCCATTGCGAGCTGAGAGGTGGCTAAGCCCTATCTCTAAAATGGTGCACATACGTAGCGCCATGCGACGTCACCGTCAATTTCGGCCAAATACTTCAGACAGCAAGGATCACACAGACGAAGAAGAGGAGGCAGCTCGGGATTTCAGGTGAGGTGTAAAGTGGGTTCATGAAGTCACATTGGGACCCAATTTCATCACAGTTCTGCCCAACCTCACCGTGGATATGTCACACGATGGGAAGGTCGTCACACCTCCTCATACCCACGTTTCACTCTTTCTTTTGACGCCTCTGCGATGGTGGTCAGAACTGTGCCGTCCAGTGTTCATGCTGTTTTCTTTGGTGTAGCCGGGGAAACATTTCAGACAAATCACCGCTCATAATCGACAGAGAAAGGCTTAGGGGTTGGCATGAAGGACGTCAGTGAAACTACTACTCTCCTTGAGGCGCTGATTGTCACACGGTTCGCAGTCGAGAATGACAGCTCGCAGGGTGATGAGCAACAGAACGACGTTCTTGACAAGCTTTGACACTGCTGACACCCCACTCCCCCTCCCCCGACATTTCAAACAATCCCTTTAGAGTGCATTACCACAGCAAATTTTGTTCTGGTGTACAGGGTGGCACCACCAGGAACCTTTCAAAGCAATTCGCGAAATCTAAACGTGATCCGTAGCGGAAAATGGTGGTTATTCTTTTTCAGCTCTCCTGTTTCGCAGCCTCCTGTGACGTGATAGATGCGTTAAAGAAACGGCAAAGAGACCATCTAAAAACACCCTCGGTGCCATTGTTGAGCGCTTTGCAATTGTTCATGCACAGAGACAACTAGTGACACAGTCCTAGGTGCTTGCAGACAAGGAACCCCTTGACAACTGTCCAGTTCGGAATGCCTACTATCAGACGCAAGAGCAGCAGAGTAGCCTACCTGCAGGCGCCTACGACTACTACACGTATTTTCTCCATACAGGTACATTTTTAAAGTGCTCACAAAGGCTAGCAGATGGCACTGAGGGTGCTGGCGAACTGGCTGGTCTCAGAGGAGCCCTTTGCCTTTTGCCGTTTTATTCACACACATGCCAAATGCACTTTCTTGCTCCCCATCCTCTGTGATCGTGTCACAGGAAAGCTGGAAGGCATTAGCACCCTTGCTGCTTCCGATTAGGCTACATTTCATCGAACTGTTTCGAACGGTTCCTAGTGATGCTACCCTATATAACGGAGCAAATTTTGCAATCGCACTACAGTCCAAAGTGATGCGATCACGTTGAGTGAGATTGCTAGCCGCGGTACAGTGCTAGCAGAGTCAGAGATCGTCAAGACTGTCGACCTGTCGCTCATTTCATTGCGAACAATAGTTCTCGACTGCAGAATGTATGGGAATCAACGCCCCAAGGAGCAGAGTGGTTTCACTGACGCCCTTCATGCCAACCCCTAAGGCCTTTTCGTGTCGAAGCGACGTATCTGAAGATTTTCTTCCCAAGCACCCAGACGAAAACCGCGTGATTTCAACGCTTGGCGTCGCGGTTCTGACCTACATCGTGGAGGTTTTAAAAGAAGGGATGAAATTTAGGTAAGAGGGGGTGCGACGACCTTGCCATCCACGGTGGCGTTGGGCAGAATTGTGGTGAAATTTGGTGCCAATGTAACATCATTATTCCACCTTACAGCTCACATGAATTTCTGTGCTCTGGCCTTTTTTACGGAAGTGCCGACACCTTGCGGTTTGCAGCGTCGACAATCCCAAGGGTGACGTCGCAGGGCGCCAATACAGAGGAAAACTCTAGGCACCTACAAGCGAAATTTAGGCTTCTACGTTGCCAATGAGAGGCAGTAACGTGGCTTCGAAAAAATCCGGATAGAGCGAGTAGGACTCGCGCACCGAGGGTTCCGTAACAAACTTAGTGGTGTATGTAGACAGTTTATCCATCCCGGAAATAGAGAATACCGACGGTTTTTGCCTGTTATCAATGTTGATACCGGTAAGATATCGGTCCCAGGAATTGCAAGACTTTCGAAAAGACAAAAGAAAGTACTTTCTTCTTGTGGTATAATTACTATTTAACAGTTTTCGGCTGTTTTTCTTGTACTGTGACATCTTATTTCTCTTCCAGTTTCATGATTCTATTTGAACGTGAAGTACCCTATTCGTTTTGAAAAGTGAGTTTGTGAGTGGAAAAAGATGTAACATAAATGGCCGTATCTTATGGCTGCAGTGACTTAGAAGCTTAATTTTTCGGCACTACTTAGGTACAATATGGACCTTAGTATGTGATATAAATTTCAATTTCATATGTCTATGTCTTCCTGAGAGAAAGGGTGTTAAACAGACGGACAGACAGATAGTCAGATAACAAATGGCAAAAAAAAAATTGTTTGTGTGATATAATTACAAATTAACAATCTTTGGGCTTTTTTATTTACCTGTACTGTGAAACCTTGCTTCTCACGAAATTTCACGGCTCTAGGTCCAAGAGATGTACCCTGTACGTTTTGACGAGTGGGTTTGCAAGTATCATAAAAAGAGAGATAAATGGCCGTATTTCTTGAGAGCATTGACCGAGTAGCTTCAATTTTTTACACCAGGAAGTAGTTTCAGACCTTAGTGAATTACGTAAGTTTCAGCTTGATACGCATATGTGTTCCAGAGAGAAGTGATTCTTAACAGTCGGACGGGTGGGCAGACAGACTGACTGATAGGCAGGCGGACAACAAAGCGATCACATAACGGTTCTGTTTTGTCCCAGTTTGGTACAGAATCTTAAAACTGATCATTTAACTGAGTTGCGCAGTGTAGACATGGATTTAATCGAGTACATTGTAATAAGACAATGTTTCATTCTAAAATCAGCGTCGGCTGGTGACCATACATTTGCAGTTACGCGGAAAGCACGTTTGCTTGAGACTTTTTGCTATTCCTATCATTTATTTTCACACAACTCTGTTTACGCTATTACAGGAAAAGGTGTAAAAATGGTCACAGGTGCAATTACGTGCACCTCTCACGAGTAAGGTGTGGGAAGTGCTGCAGTCTGGCGACAGGACTGGAAACGACGCCTGTTGTTGATAGACGGTAGCAGGGAACAGCTGGAAGCATTCTTTCAAGCAGTGTCGTTACAGCGTCACTTATTGTGTGAATTGCTGTTTGTCAGGACTGCAAACGTTTCGCAGGTATGTGAAATAGTGTTCTTTTTACATCATTGTAATTAGTTTAAAACTATTTCTCAGTGATATCCGGAATAACGGAATCGTAAGCTACTTTTAGAAGCACGTTTTACGTTACACGCGCTTTACGTTAGACGTGATAGTGGCCATGTTGCTTAAGAATGGTTGGTGTAAATATGGGCCGGCCGGTGTGGCCGTGCGGTTCTAGGCGCTTCAGTCTGGAACCACCTGACTGCTACGGTCGCAGGGTCGAATCCTGCCTTGGGCATGGCTGTGTGTGATGTCCTTAGGTTAGTTAGGTTTAAATAGTTCTAAGTTCTAGGGACTGATGACCACAGATATTAAGTCCCATAGTGCTCAGAGCCATTTGAACCATTTTTGTAAATATGGGATCACTGGGTTGGTGTAAAAACCGGCCCCTATTTAAGGAGGGCACATGATTACACCATCTCTTCTCTTAATGTAAAACATTTAAATAATTTTATGGGGATATGGTTAGTCGAATTTTGTTTAAAGTTCATATATGCAACGGACACAGAAACAAACAAAGAAATAGAACTTCAAATTGTGATAATAGACCCTAGTGCTTTTGTTCGTCCTTGCAGAAAGCCGAGAACGAAGAAGCGCTATGAATGTAACAACCAGAGGCATCAGTGGGGTAGCCGTCCGTTGTGGTCGAGCAGCTCTAGGCGCTTCAGTCTGGAACCGCGCGACCACTACGGTTCTCAGGGGAGACAAGTTTGGATTTCGGAGAAATGCAAGAGCCCGCAAGGCAATACTGACCCTACGACTTCTCTCTTTGAAATTCCGCAGGTAGCATGTGTAAAATACAGAGAGTAAGAGGCTATTGACACTAGCTCCATTGATCCCTCCAGTCAAGGGTGAGCACCCACACGAAAATGTTCCATAAAGACAGCACCTATAATTTGTAGCGGTGTAATTACGTAACTAGGACATGTAGTTGCTGGACAAGGTAATACTTTCACCTTCCAGTCCAACAGCTCGGCACAAGCTGAGCATTTCCAAATGTTCAAATGTGTGTGAGTTCTTAAGGGACCAAACAGCAGAGGTCATCGGTTCCTAGTCTTACACACAACTTACACCAAATTAAATTAACCTATGCTAAGAACAACACACAGACCCATGCCCGAGGGAGGACTCGAACCTCCGGCAGGAGCAGCCGCGCAGTCAGTGACACGGTGCCTCTAACCATGCAGCCACTCCACGTGGCTTGAGCATTTCCCACCACTTCTCCAGTTGAGGTGGGGGGGGGGGGAGGAGAGGGGAGGGAATGAGCTTCTCCTGCCAGTTTTTCACAGAGCAGCATTCAAAATAAAGAACTTAAACTGCTCTATGTCCTTGATCTCCAGCAGTTCAGCATGGTATGGGTCCTTATCCCACAAATTTCCCAATGGGGGAGGGAGAGTGAGGGAGGGGAGGTGAGAGCTGGGATGTATTCCAGAGGGAAGGGCTAATTACAGTGGAGTGAGGAAGGAGGAGCAGGATGGGGTGGGGAGGCGGTTTCCTGGAAGGACAAATTATCCCCAGGGGGTCATAAACCAATTAGCATAACAACAGGTTAAGGTTAGAAGGATAGGAAGGGGTATTGGCAGCATGGGAGAGTTTCTCAGAAGGACTGATTATATCCAGGGGGTCATAAATCTGTCAGCTCTCACAGTTTAATTAGTTTGCATATCAATCTGATGTCAGGACACACGTTATCTTCTTACTGGCAACTTGTATAGAAACCAGAATGCAGTTATAAGCGTCAAAGCACATAAAGGGGATGCAGGATTTAGAATGGAGTGAGACAGAGTTGCATCCTAGCTCCAACATAATTCAATCTGTACATTGAGCAAGCAGTAAAGGAGCTGAAGAAACATTCTAAGAAGAAATTAAAGTTCAAGAAGAAAAAAATAAAAACTTTGAGGTTTTCCAATGACACAGAAATTCTGTCAGACATAACAAAGGACTTGAAAGAGCAGATGAATGGCATGGACAGGATTTTGAAAGGAGGGTATAAAATAAGAAAAGCAAAACAAGGGTATCGGAATGTGTCAAATGAAGTCATGCTGAGGGAATTAGATTAGGTAGCAAGACACCTATAGTAGACGAATTTTGGTATTTGGACAGTAAAATTACGATCCCCGAAGTAGAGAGTCTATAAAATGTAGATGGACAATGGCAAGAAAAGCGTCTCTGAAGAAGAGAAATTTGTTAACATGAAAAACAGACTTAACTAGTAGGAAGCCTTTTCTGAAAGTTTGAGTACTTCTATGGAGCGTAACCATGTATGGAAGTGAATCATTGATGATAAACGGTTTAGAGAAGAACAGAACAGAAGCTTTTGAAATGTGTCGCTACAGAATTATGGAAAGATCGCGTAACTAATGAGGAGGTACTGAATAGAATTGGAGAGAAAAGAAATCTGAGACACAACTTCACTAGAGAAGGGGATCGTTTGATAGGACACATCAGAGGCCAATATGGGATCATCAGTTTCGTGCTGGAGGGAAATGTGAGGGTAAAAGTTGTAGAGGGAGGCCAAGAGATGAATACACTAAGCTGACTGAAAAGAATGTAGGTTTTAGTAATTCGGAGATGAAGAGGTTGCACAAGATTGAGTAGTGGGGAGAGCTGGTCTTCAGACAGAGGACCACAAAAAACAACAGAAAAGAGAGTGAGTTATGTGCACTTACATTTGTTCTCCTTAACGGCGTTTTGTTTTGTGCATAGACTCACTCCATTCATAAACCACCAACTGTTGTGCATTAGCGTATTTTTCTATATTTGACATACGATTCACACATTATATAAAGTAACGTCAAGTACTCATGCATTCTTATGTGGTGCAATATCAGTATAAGACGAATATTCACTGGAGAGCCAAAGAAACTGATACACCTGCCAAATATTGTGTAGGGCCCTCGCGAGCACGCAGAAGTGCCGCAACTTGACGTGGCATGGACTCGACTAATGTATGAAGTAGTGCCGGAGGGAACTGACATCATGGATCCTGCAGGGCTGTCCGTAAATCCGTAAGAGTATGACGGAGATGAGATCTCTTCTGAACAGCACATTGCAAGGCATCCCAGATAAGCTCAATAATGTTCATGACTGCGGAGTTTGGTGGCCAGCGGAAGTGTTTAAACTCGGAAGAGTGTTTCTGGAGCCACCTGTAGCTTTTTGGAAGTGTGGGGTGTCGCATTGTCCTGCTGGAATTTCCCCAATCCGTCGGAATGGACAATAGAGATGAATGGATGCAGGTGATCAGACAGGATGCTTACGTACGTGTCACCTGTCAGAGTCGGATCTAGACATATCAGGGATCCCATATTACTCCAACTGCACACACCCCTCACCATCGCAGAGCCTCCACCAGCTCGAACAGACCCATGCTGACATGCAGTGTCCATGAGTTCATAAGGCTGTCTCCACAGAATTTGAAACGAGACTCGTCTGACCAGGCAACATGTTTCCAGTCTTGAACAGTCCAAAGTCGGTGTTGACGGGCGCAGGCGAGGCTCGAGGCTTATGTCCTACAGTTATCAAGGTTACACGAGCAGGCCTTTTGAGTGGTTCGCACGCTGGCACTTGTTGACGGCCGAGCACTGAAATCTGCAGCAATTTGCGGAAGAGTTGCAATTCTGTCACGCTGTACGATCCTCTTCAGTCATCGTTGGTCCCATACTTGCAGGATCTTTCTCCAGCCGCACCGATGTCGAAGATTTGATGTTTTATCGGTTCCTCATATTCAGGGTAGTCTCATGAAATGGTCATACGGAAAATCCTCACTTCATCTCTACCTCGGAGATGCTGTGTCCCATCGCTCGTGTGGCGACTGGAACGCCACGTTCAAAATCACTTAAATCTTGATAACCTGCCATTGTAGCAGCAGTAACCGATCTAACAACTGCGCCTGACACTTGTTGTATTATTTAGGCGTTGCTGATCGCAGCGCCTTATTCTGCCCGTTTATATATTTCTGTATTTGAATACGCATGCCTATACCACTTTCTTTGGCGCTTCAGTGTAATACTGTAATGAAGTAAGTCTAGCCATCGCAGGATAAACGTGTAATTCGTAAACCGGACAAGAAAATAAAAAAGAAAACTTCCTAAAATTGTTTGTGGCTGGTTGCGTTCTCCATCAACAATAATTATCTCAGTTGACTTCCTTCCAGAGTTACAGGTTCACGGATTTGTTTATAACCTCTAGGGAACGGTTATTTACTCTGCACTTCCATCACAAACAAAGACATATACCTTAATCGCTCCAAAATGGCCGTCACCAATGTTCCCACCATACCTTTATTCGAAACCAAAATACAGTGTCACCTAGGAGCGACATACTTCCTGCCAGGTTATCCGTTTCCCGCCACTGCGCCTGACTACTGATAATTTCAGCCCACTTTCAGCTGAGCAATCGGCTTTTGTAATGGCAGCTCGTGACGCCACTGTTGTAGCGTCAACCATGCTATAAGTCGTAACTACTAAATACTGTATCCTTTAATTCAAATTATTCTTTATAAGACTACAATTTTAAATTACCCTTAAGGTCAGCTTTATACTAGATTCAGTGCATCATAATAAAAAACCCTAAATGATTGCCTGTTCTGATCGCATCCAAATCGTCTTTGTAATATCGCGACTGAGCCGGATCCACTTGAGGAGGGAATGGCTAAAATATGCAAAAATAAAAATTACTTTAGGTACGCCAAAATGAAATCTGACATAATGTTGTTTTTATGTACAACAAAAGACTGGATATTATGACAAGTGTACAAATCTGAAATCGCTTTCTGCCAAGCGAAAACATTTTGGAAGTTATCAAAGTTTCAGTTAACTAATATTCTTCAAAACGTCATGTTTTAGGTGAACTAGTCAATGCCATAAAGATATTGTGACCTTGTGCTTCCACTGATATGTCTCAATTGCTTCAAAATGCTTTTCTTTTTAAGTTTCAAAAAATGAGCAGTGCTTCCATATCAGGTTTTCAAGGATTAGTACTGTAGTGATACATCCCATTCCTTGAATGAGGGGTATCACGTACTTAAATACGTATGTCAGAGAAAAGATGTTGGTGATGAGAGTAGTCGATACATGGTGAGCACCCCACCGTTGGGAGGTGTTTTAAGTCATAGGTGCTGGTACCAGAGCTGACGATACCTTGACTGTAAGGAAGAGGGTAGCAGTCAGACGACGCTAGCTGCTGAGGTGGAGACTGCCGTTCCATGGAGCGGACGTAGCGGAAGAAAGAGCTCCATGAAATCAAAGATCGCGAAACGCCAATGATAATAAATGTATTGTAACCGTTAATTATCAAGTTGAATATCAGATCTGTTATGTTCGTAGTACAGAGAGGCAGTATACGAATTGGTAGCTGCCCTCATTTATCATGTACTGAGTTGTAATTTTGAAGATAATATAAGAAATTGAATTGAATCTCACTTCTTATTTATGAAGTGGAGTGAGTGAGAGCAAGAAATTAATTTTCAGCAGCTTTACCTGCAGCCTGTAACGAGACGAAGTCTGAGCTAAGCTGGAGGAAGAGGGCACACGGTTTCAGGGCACAGACTAGTTGGACTCTAATAATACCGAACAGTGACCGAATATTCAGTAAACAACAGTCATTGTATACTAAAAGGAATGGTCGGGTGGCAGCTTATTTAGGTGTTTGGTGCATGAGCTGAAGTATATCAAACCAACACACAGCCAAAGCCACTGAAACACTTCAGTACACAGAAGTTATCTCACTATAAAACCTACTACTTCACTGAGAATAAGAGGTGGCGTTGACTGTGAATCAACTGTAGTGCTGTTAGGCGTAATTTATAAGAAGGTGCTGAATCACACGATGAGAGCTTATAGAGTAAATTCAAGTAAAATGTTGCTGTGAAAAGTGATGGACGATTTCGAACAATTCTAAACTGTAGCCGAAAGAGTTTGCTATGATACATGGGAACCAACTTATTATACGAAAATTTAAGTTGCGACGAACTAAGAGCTTTCTGTTTGGAGCAATTTGCAATTGACCTTACACTAATGTAAATAACAGAGAACTAAACAAAACTGTATTAAAGGCTACAATGTGGAGAGGTCGCTGAGATTCTGTTGCGTGATCAGTGTTAACTGGATAATAATATAGAATCGTAGATGATTTTATTGGTACACCACGCAGAGGTTTGTGGTAAGAAACACCCACAACAGATCTTTGGTTTGTGAGCTCACCCAGGACGATCCTTGGTTAGAATACAGTAATCTCACATATCTATACAAACCTGCATTCGTTGTCGAATCTGGTTGGATGATTTTACACAGGTTTCTTCTAATCTAGTCGTAAAACAAGTGTTGACAAATTCACTACTATTCTGTTTTGACAGGGGGTGTTACGAGGGACATGGAATATGTAGATCGGCTGGAAACAACGGCCACTTACAGTGTTGGTCTGCACATAACTGTCCACCGTTAACGCGAGATGTATGTGGGAGGCAGTTAGCTGACAATCATTGACCTTAAACTCTCGTACATTACTCTGCCGTAATCAAAGAGGAGCTTCCTGATGTGCGCTGATCAGGGTGTATCATATCGCGTCATCTGATCAGTCCAAGCCGAGGGTGAAGCCATCAGAAAAACAGTACCGGCCTCTCGTAGTCTGAGTGAGTGGTATCTTTCGAAATCATAGCAGCTAAAATTACCCTCACTCGTCTGTACCACACGTGCCTACCCAGCTTCGGAGTAGACTGTTCTAATAATACGACAGCCTTATCGATTCTCCCCTGCTGGTTACATGAGTCATTCTGAAACGAGAAAGGTGACCCTAGAGAGTTGCTTACGCAAGCATTGGTCAGTGCGATGCCGTTTGTGAGGCCAATCGATGTGCACTGCCAACTTTAATTACGCCTAGTTTAGCAACTCGCCCAGTACAACTGGCGACCACAGAAGTCTAAAAGGGTACTAAAAGATGTAAAACAATGGCCAAACGACACTTTGTAAATAAAAACAAATGAATGTGACACAGAGCGTTTTGGCTACAGTTGTGAAGTAGATTATGACTACATAGAAACATATGGTCAGCTTGTACAGTTGCAAAGCTTGCAAAATTGGACGAGTGCGAGTAGAAGTCGCGCTCTTAGCTGTTTGTACAAACTTAATCATGTATATAGATAATTCATCTATAGTTTAGATGAGTGAGTTTCCGAGTCCCAAAATACGTGACGTAAATGGCCGTATCTTTTGACATAGAAACTTAAATTTTTTATACCACCAAGCGACCATAATCTTTACTATTTGACATTTACCCGTTCCTGAAAAAAAGGAGTCCTAACAGACAACGAAGTGATCCTATAAGTGTTCCGTTTGTACCGTCTAAGCTACGTAATGGTAAAAATTAACACTGATAGATGAGTGTACGGGCATGCAGACGTCGACCCCATAACAACTATATTGGACTTCATTAAAGACTGGTAAGCTGCTTGGAAATAATGTAAACGCGTTTTCACGGAGTCGATGCATGAAATTAACTGGATCTAGTGAGACTTGATGATTATTCTGCGGCATGCGACTGAGCACTTTACATGATTCCTTGATTTCTTAGAAAGGCGTTCAACACTGTACTACATAGGTTGGGCAGAAATGTGGAAACGCCGTGAGAATAGCATCCTTGAACATAAATACAGATGCTAGCGAAGCCTGCAGGTTGCGTTGTCGTATTTGACGACGAACGGCACCTGTGTAAAGAGCTCAATACGTTGCTAGCGTCAGTCGTGCTCAGAACACTGTTCTGTATACAATGAAGAGCCAAAGAAACTTGTACACCTGCCTAATGTTGCGTAGAGCCCCTGTGAGCACGCAAAAGTGCCGCAACACAACGTGGCATGGACTCGACTAATATCTGAAGTAGTGCTGGAGGGAAACGACACCATGAGTCCTGGAGGGCTGTCCATAAATCCGTAAGAGTACGAAGGGCTGGAGATCTCTTCTGAACAACACGTTGAAACGCAACCCAAATATGCTCAATAATGTTCATGTCTGGGGAGCTTGGTGGCAAGCGGAAGTGTTAAACTCAAAAGAGTGTTCCTGGAGCCAATCTGTGGCAATTCTGTACGTGTGCAGTGTCGCATTGTCCTTCTGGAATTGCCCAAATCCGACAGAATGCACAATGGACATGATTGGATGCAGGTGGTCAGACAGAATGCCTACGTATGTGTCATCTGTCATAGTCGTATCTAGACGCATCAGAGGTCCCATATCACTCCAACTGCGCACGCCCCAGCCATTACAGAGACTCCACCAGCTTGAACAGTCCCTTGCTGACATGCAGGATCCATGGATTCATGAGGTTGTCTCAATACCCGTACACGTCCATCCGATCGATACAATATGAAACGAAATTCTCCCGGCCAGGGAACATGTTTCCAGTCATCAGCAATCCAACGTCGATGCTGACGGGCACTGGCGAGGCGTAAAGCTCTGTGTCGTGCGGTCGTCAAGGGACACGAGTGGGCCTTTGGCTCCGAAAGCCCATATCGATGATGTTTCGTTGAATGGTTCGCACGCTGACCCTTGTTGATGGCCTAACACTAAAATCTCAAGCAATTTGCGCAAGGGTTGCATTTCTGTCACGTTGAACGATTCTTTTCAGTCGTCATTGGTCCATTTCTTGGAGGATCTTTTTCCGGCCACAGTAATGCATTTGATGTTTTACCGGATTCCTGATTTTCACGGTGGACTTGTGAAATGGTAGTACGGCAAAATCCCCGCTTCATCACTATCTCAAATATGTTGTGTCAAATCGGTTGTGCGCCGAATATAACACCACCTTCAAACTGATTTAAAACTTGGTAATCTACCTTTGCAGCAGCAGTAACCGATCTAACAACTGCGCCAAACGCTTGTTGTCTTATATAGGCGTTGCCGATCGCAGCGCTGTATTCTGTTTACATACCTCTGCATTTGAATACGCCTGCCTATACCAGGTTCTTTGGCGCTTCGGTGTAGTTGTGAGGGTATTATGTCTTAACTAAGTGAATTCAAATGGTTGCTGCTCATGTGGTGAATGCTTCCGAAACCAAACTAGTTGAAGTGTTTGGTGTTTGAAGAGGTACCGCGTGGAAGATCTATACCGTACACAGGAAATGCCGCTTCAAAAATCACTGCTGAAGCGAGTGTCGCGGTTGCGAAACAACATGATGGGAGTTCTATAAAAAGGGAGGTGCAGGGTGAGGTGGAATTCCAAAACCACTTATCAGTGATGCAAATGCACGTAATAGGAAAACGTGGTTCCGAAAGCATAAAACATTGACTATGGAGCAATGTAAGGAAGTCATTTAGTTGGCTGAGTCTTGTTGCACACTGTTTCCAACTTCTGGGCGAGTTTGTCCCAAGACTGAAACATGGTGGGAAGGGGGGGGGGGCGTCGAGTGATGATGATTTGAGCAGGCATATCGTCGTATTTCATGGGCACCAAGGATTATGTGACCGTTTTGGCTCATCAGATCCATCTCATGGTGCAACATTTATTCCTCAATGGTGATGCTGTGTTAGAAGACAACAGGGCCATTGTTCACGCAGCTCGAGTTGTTCTGGACTGGTTTCGTCAGCACGCAGATGGATTCTCACATCTCCTTGGTCCCCTCAGTCACTACTTTGGAAAGAATGGTGCGTTATCGCAATCCACCTCCATCGTCGTTTCCTGAACTTGCCACTATTTTGCAGGAAGAATGGTATAAGATTCCCTCGAAAGCCATACGGGTCCTGTATTTATCCGTGCTGAGAAGATGGACACTGTTTTGAATGCCACCGGTTTTTCTACACTGTGTTAGACATGGTAATATGTCGTCTTTATGTGACTCCATATTCACGTGCAGCCCCTCTACTGCTAACCGTGATACACTAATGTGAAGGATCTCCGCTGATATGCGATTGACTGGGCGAATATTTGAATAACCGACCCCTCTACGCTATACTGGAATGTTCTACTGGAAGGAAAGGGACCAAGGAAGCGTCGCAGGACCTTTACTCTTTTCAACATACATTAACGACGTATTCTCGTTGGACAATCGTCAGAAAATACAGAAAGACTTGGACAAAAGGTCACCTTGGTGAGATGAATGGCAGTTCTAATTAGATGTGGATAAAATACACTATAACGTCTGTAACTAAGGAAAAGAACAAGATAAAGTGGGATCACAAAATTAATGGTGAACAGTGAGAACGCGTCACATGGTACACGGATTTAGGGGTAATGTTATAAGATACATCCCATGGCACTATTAAGTAAAATTAGTTTTAGGATAGTGTAGTGGAGACTTAGACATGTTCGAAGAATTCTGGGAGAAAGAAATTCATTATTAAAGAAAATTGCGCACGAGAAGATAGAGCATAACCGCCTGCGTAGCCAGCAAATCAGTTTCGCTGCTTTTGGTGCGGAAGAACACGTGTTCAGTTCCCAGTGCCTCGTCGGGATTTTTCTGAGGATGGGAGGTCTGGAATGGGGTCCACTGAGCTTCGTGAGGCCAGATGAGGAGCTGCTTGAATAAAGACGCAGCGGCATCATCACGATTTATCTACTGGCAACAATGGCTGCATGTATAGGCGACATCGTAAATCGCCCACCTTGCTGCCTTGTAGGCAGGACTCGGTCATTGAGATGAGGCATGGGGCATAATGCGACAGTGGTGTTTACGTTAAGATGACAGCGCTTCCGTTTCGATATTACTGTTCCAGCGTTTCGAACCCTTAACACGTATGCAAGACAAGAGTAATCGAACGAATTTCACGACGAGCTGTTAGAATCGTAACGGACTGTCGAAGTTCTAACGACAGTCTAACAGACACTGTCGGGGAACTCAAATGGGAATCCTATGAAGAAAGGCGTCGTATTCGTCGCCAAACCGTTTTGTGTAAACATAAAGAACCCATGACAGAAAAACACTTCACGATCATTGTGTTGACATCACTGTGCACATTGCATAGAGATCTTAATAACAAGGTAAGAGATGTTATGGAGAGTACACAGGCAGTTCCTTCCGCTCAATGTGTAAATGAAATAGAGTAGAGTACTGGAACAAATTACACTCTGCCTTACACTGTACAATGGCTTCCTGAATATATCTGTAGATGTGTGAATGTACAGCGGATAGGCAAAATAATGTGAACAATGGCAGTAAAGGGATGGTTGTGTTTGACGGTCAACAACGTAGGTTAGGCAAACATGGCGCTGGACTGTGCGTGTTCAGTACGGACCAGGCATCAGTGCAGGTTATTTACGAGTAGTGCACACTTCGTATTTGCATTCAGAGGCCGAGGTCGATGTGCAATGAAAGACCTAACAGTGTTCTAAAGAGGGCAGATTGTGGGGGCCCGATTATCTGGAGCATCAGTAACCAAGACAGCCAACTTGTTGAATGTTTCAAGAAAAAAATGGTTCAACAGTCATGACAGCCTATACAAAACATGTAACGGCATAATCGTATAAACGTAATAATGGTCGCAAATCGAAACTTAATGACAGAGATCGTCGTACGCTAACACGAATTGTGTCAAAACAACACAAAGATACGGCGGCTAAAATGAGTGCAAAACTCAATAGCCATCTTAGAGACCCCTTATCTATCGACACGGTCCCATAAAGCAAATTCGTGGACGAGCTGCTACACCGAAGCAATTAATGACGCAACCAATGCAAAAAATGGTGGCAGGAGCATAAATCCTGGACGGATGATCAGTGGAAACACGTAATATGGCCCAACGCGTCAACGTTTTCGTTATTTCCAACATCGGGCCGGGCTTACGTCTGGAGAAGGCCAAAAGAAGCCTACAATCCTGATTGCTTGATTCCAACTGTTAAGGATGGAGGTGGAAGTGTGATGGTGTGGGCAGCCGTATCATGGGATTCTGCTGGTCCCATTATTACTCTCAAATGCCATGTTACAGCCAACGATTATATGAACGTTTTAGGTGATCAAGTTCATCCCATGATTCAAATATTGTTCCTCAACAATGATGCCATATTTCAAGACGATGATGCACCCATTGACACAGCCAGGACAGTACAATCGTGGTATGAGGAGTACGCAACTGAACTGCAGCGTCTTCCCTGGCCAGCACAGTCCCCGGACTTGAACGTTATCGACCTCTTGTGGGCGCTATTGGAGCGCAGAGTCTGGAAGAGATTTCCGCTTCCCTCGTCACTACAGGAGTTAGAACAGGTTCTTATCGAAGAGCGGCGTAACATTCCATTGGAGACTATACAATCATTATACGCCATTATTCCAAGAAGAATCGCAACTGTATTACGGGCAAATTGGATCCAACCCGTTATTAAACAATTCCCAAGCAAGTATAGGTGTTCACATTATTTTTCCTATCCCTTGTAGACTTTTCACGTATACGGAGAGCTACTTTAAACTAGTCTTCGGACTGAAGACTGCAACACAACAACGCAGTATGGGTGAAAAGTTCTCAGGTTTCCAACTCGGTGGCAGTGTTAATATACTGCGGCGATTCTTACGCCGAAGAGTCCACGTAGCGTCTGTACGTTGTTGTATCCCGTAGCGATGCGTGGGTTCTGTGGCAGGAAGCGGAGAGTGAGAGACACAACAACAGTTAGCTAAAAATTCCTTTGTGTAACTCAGTGGTTTGCAGAACACAAGTGCAGGCAGGTCCAATGTAATATCCAGAGTGCCCATTTCTGTAGACAAGTCTGCAACACAGTAATCCCGAAGAGGCAGGAAGAGTACTCGAAGGCGTGAAACACGTGGCTCAAGGGGCCGACGCCAGCTTGTGGCGGCCTCTTATACACTTCGCTGCTTGCACCAGCCGAGGAGGGCGTGTGCGTGGGGAGGCCATCGGTTGGCGGCCGCGGTTGCTGTGTAGCTGCATACGGCGGCAGTACTGAGAATGCCTTGTACCGAGCCGGCCGGAGTGGCCGAGCGATTCTAGGCGCTACAGTCTGGAACCGCGCGACCGCTACAGTCGCGGGTTCGAATCCTGCCTCGGGCATGGATGTGTGTGATGTCCTTAGGTTAGTAAGGCTTAAGTAGTTTTAAGTTCTAGGGGATCGATGACCTCAGAAGTTAAGTCTCATAGTGCTCACAACCATTTTAGCCTTGTGCCGACCTATTAATTATGGAGTGACAATTCCCGGCGTGTTGTCTGTGACGAACTACACCACAGAAGTATTATATTATTCTACAGAGTCACCAGAGAGCTTTATCTGTCTGAAATCTACACTCATGCTCATAAATTAAGCATAATGCTGATACATGGTGAAACAACGTTTTGGTTGGCGGTTTTAGGGTTTAAATCACCTCGGAGTATGACCATGCGGTGCATTTGACCTGCGGTCGTCGCACGGTAGCGCTGGCAGGAGTCCACACACGCAGAGCTGTGTTGGTGCATGTCTGAGTACGGTGCAGCGAGTAAGTGTACACATGTTTTCAGACGTGCTAATGGTGACTGTGTGTTAAAAAGGGCTCAAATAACATATATTGATGACGTTATGAGGGGTAGAATACTTGGAGGCTGGTAAAACACTGCAGGTCGTAGCACGGGCCCTGCGTGTGCCATAAAGTGTGATCTCAAGATTATGACAACGATTCCAGCAGATAGGAAACGTGTCCAGGGACTACAGTACGGGACGCCCACAGTACGAGACGCCCACAACACCACAAGACGACCGATATCTCACCATTAGTGCCCCCAGACGGCCACGGTGTACTGCAAAAGTGGTTCAAATGGCTGTGAGCACTATGGGACTTAACTGCTCAGGTCATCAGTCCCCTAGAACTTAGAACTACTTAAACCTAACTAACCTAAGCACATCACACACATCCATGCCCGAGGCAGGATTCGAACCTGCGACGTAGCGGTCGCGCGGTTCCAGACTGTAGCGCCTAGAACCGCTCGGCCACTCTGGCCGGCAGTGTACTGCAGGTAACCTTACTCGGGACCATACTGCAGCCACTGGAACAGTTGTCTCCAGACACACAGTCTACAGACGATTGAACAGATATGGTTTATTCGCCCGCGGAGAACTGCAGCGTAATGTCACGCGAAAGGACGTGCAATACGAAATTAAGAGCTATCTCATGACTTTTGTCACCTCAGTGTCACCTCACTAAACGGTTTGCTGAGTGTGGAGATGGGACTTTTATCTGAAGCATCAGGGTATTGTTCACCTAACTGAAGAACGAGGTAATGGGTCCGAATAGAAGCCTTCCAACAGACGTTATCACTCCTTTTTAATGTAAGTGTAGACGGGTGGTACAACTAGGAGTTTCCTAATATGCGTGTTTGACGTGTATCGGTCAGCATAGGCTTTGGTGAGGAGGATTCTGCTCTGCAGTGATTGCAATTTCCGTAGGTGAGTATCTGCTGCACTGGAGCAAACTTCTGATCCGTACAACGTAACAGGAAGGATGTGACTCCTGTAGGTCCTTAGCTTAATATCTACTGATGAGCTGGTACATCCGACAGAAAGCAGCAAAACCTTTACTTCTCACACTACTGATTTGCCAGATTCGTCCACATTGCTATGACCAAGGTGGAACGCCGATTCGCTCCATTCTATATCGCCACAGAAATCTGAAGATTTGAGATGATTGTCTTGTTGGTAAACATTAACGCAACTATTTTTTCTGGGTGTATGTTAATCTTACAAATGTTGCAGCTTTTGGTGATAGCACACAAAAGTCTTCTGTCTTCCTGACTATGAACGGTTGCTGCTGCTTGTATAGACCGTCGCATCATCTGCGTATAGAGCAGTTACACTTCGCACGCCGATGGTGTACAGCATTTACAAATATCAAAGAAAAGTTTTGAATCACCCGTTTCCCAGAACCCCTGAAGATAAGCGTTGACTGAATATTCTATCACAGATACGGTCCCTTTGACTGTTGAGAGATGTCAGTAAACCCGCCCAGAGATATAAACAACCATGCATGAGCAGTGGCTATTAGACGGAGGAGGTCCGACAGCCGATCAGTTCCAGTCAATCCACCAGGAAGGAGGTACACGGCTCGTGTTGTCTGTAGTTCAACCATGCCGAGACGGTCAATACCGCTGTTCGACTGCGTCCGCGTTGCTACTATGTGCCAGGAACGGCTCTCAACAAGAGAAGTGTCCAGGCGTCTCGGAGTGAACCAAAGCGATGTTTTTGGGACATGGAGAAGATACAAAGAGACAGGAGCTGTCGACAGGGCTACTCCTGCGCTGGATGACCACTACCTACGGACATAGCTCGGAGGAACTCAACAGCAACGCCACCATGTTGAATAATGCTTTTCGTGCTACCACAAGAGGTCGTGTTACGACTCAAACTGTGCAGAATAGGATGCATGATGCGCAACTTCACTCCCGACTTTCATGGCGACGTCCATCTTTGCAACCACGACACCATGCAGCGCGGTACAGATGGGCCCAACAACATGCCGAATGGACCGCTCAGGGATGGCATCACGTTCTCTTCACCGACGAATGTCGCATATGCCTCCAACCACAAAATTGTCGGGAACGTATTTGGAGGCAACCCGGTCAGGCTGAACGCCTTAGACACACTGTCCAGCGAGTACAGCAAGGTGGAGGTTCCCTGATGTTTTGGGGTGGCATTATGTGGGGTCAACGTACGCCGCTGGTGGTCATGGAAGGCGCCGTAACGGCTGCACGATACGTGAATGGCACCCCCGACCGATAGAGCAACCATATCGGCAACATATTGGCGAGGCATTCGTCTTCACGCACGACAATGCGCACCCCCATCGTGCACATCTTGTGAATGACTTCCTTCAGGATAACGACATCGTTCGACTAGAGTGGTCAGCATGTTCTCCAGACGTGAACCCAATCGCACATGCCTGGGATAGATTGAAAATTGCTGTTTATGGACGACGTGATCCACCAACCGCTATGAGGGGTCTGCAACAAATCGCCGTTGAGGAGTGGGACAATATCGACCAACATTGCCTTGATGATCTTGTGGATAGTATGACACGACGAATAGAGGCATGCATCAATGCAAGAGGATGTTCTACTGGGTATTAGAGATACCGGTGTGTACAGGGATCTGGACTACCAGCTCTGAAGGTCTCGCTGTATGGTGGTACAACATGCAATGTGTGGTTTTCATGAGCAATAAAAAGGGCGGAAATGATGTTAATGTTGATCTCTATTCCAATTTTCTGTACAGGTTCCGCAACTCTCGGAGCCGAGGTGATGCAAAACTTTTTTGATTTGTGTATAATATGGGACACAGCCCGAGCCCAGCGGGACCCCTCCCACAGCTCTCATGATTGTGGTTACGGGTGTGTAACAATTGCGCGCGAAGAGATTTACTGTTTGCGCAACTGCGTGTGAGCGTGTTCGGCACTATCTCAGCAAAAAGGTCGAGTGCGCGTGATGAGATATCTTATAAATAGGTCAACTGTGTGCAAGTGTTTTATTTGCTACTTGGTAATGTTTGTACTGAACTGTTGGTGGCACTGTTATCATTAGTCATCGTCTCAGATTGGTGTACCGTGTGTGCCAATTCCTACTCCTCGTACATGGCTAGTAAGTTAGGAATGGTTTGTAAAGTTCCCGTGGAGCGTGTGAGAAGTTAAGGGTGCGCACTTTAGAGACTATGTTTACTGGACTTTTTTTTAAATTTTGTACGTATTACCATCTCTCAAAATCTGAAGAACAAAGGGCTTCCAGTAGAAGAGACTTGTTTCACAGTATCGTAGACGTAGACGTGCTCATGGCTCTGAAGGTATGCGTTTTAGCGCCCAGTGTTTACCGAGAATTTTTTGCTTCTAGTATGGTGTACTTTCAACGGTATGCATTTACGCCACTAGGTGTGAGACCCTCTTTACATAGGAATTGAGTTTGACGTACAGAAATGAATCTTTTAAAAAGCGTTTCTTATCGCTGTCATAAGGAATTAAACAGTTTCCGTGTCTTTTTAAATACCTTGATAATCGTCTCATAATGGACATGAGCATTTTATCGACCATTCCTAACCATACCTCTGACTGGCGTAGCTTAGCAGTGTTAGAGTGTCCTAAGTCGCAGGAAATGGGAGGGGAGCTGCTGTAGTACCAACTTAACTTTGGTTTGCCTCCGCACACATTTGGCGCCACTCAGAGACTGACCGTACGTGCAGCTGACGACTTCAAGTGCAGATAAGACTTTGGATCTGCGTGGAGTTTGTATCACACAGCGCTAACATACTGCCCACACCTGACAGAGTATTTTTCCCCTGCCGTGGAACGACTCAGTCGTATTGATAATGAGTCCTGGAATGTATAATTGGGCTAGTTTACAAATTAAGCCAGCATGCCATAATTTATCAAACACTTTCTCGATGTCGAGAAAGACTACACCGGTGCTGTGCTTCCTATCTCTCGCACTGCAGATGTGTTCCACCAGATGTGGGGATTGGTGAATGTCGTAATATTTATACTAGCGGTGCACCCCATCCAGCTGCCTGAAGCCGTCTAGACAATGTCGTGCTCACGGCAGGCGGCGTTGGGGGAGGGGGAGGAGGATGGAGATGAAGTTACATCGGCGGGAGTAGCGTGTATGCCGGAGTCTGGACTCGAATCTCCGTCTGGACGTTCCGGAAGCGTCTTGCGTACCGGACGATAGTGGTCGCGCAAACGTCGTATTGCCGCTAGTGTGAAAATTCATGCGGAACTAAGCTGTTCCCTTCGTCCCTATTGACCAGATTTTCACGAGTCGATGTTTCTATCGATTCCTTTGTAAGACTGTCCGAATATTCGGTTGGTCGGCTTTGCAGGTTATGTAGGTGGAAAGCGTAGTCGTCCTTTGTGCTATGCTCTGCTCTCTGCGGGTCCCAGTTGCACACCATACATGTACGACTGGCTGGCGATGCATCGCGTTTCCTCCTCACTCCGTGCAGTTTATCAAACGGCCACGACTGAGACAGTCACTCTTTGGATGCCACGTGCAATCGTGAGAGGCTGCATCGATGGCTGTTAGTATTAAGAGAACACCACAAAACATTCCAACACTAAATCGTATATCCGCACCATGATGTGTTGCATCCCTTTAATTGATGTGAATGATTTAACTCGTCATGGTCTTCCGCTCCACAGGTTTGCGGATCCTGGGTTTTTCTGAAATGCTATTGATATACAGATCTTTTAATAAAATTTTCCTTGAGACACTCAAGTCTCATCTTTATCGACGATTATGATGCAAGTTGAATAAACGAATTAAAATCTCTGCCACAACTGGGACTTGAACCCCGGTCTCCTTCCTTATGTAGGCAGGAATGTTGACCAGTGCACCACCACAGCACCGCGGCTAACATTACTGTTTGGATTACCCAAATCCAACACCCTTCCCAACACAAACTTCGATTCATATCTTCAGCTTATTTTCCCCCTAGACCGCCACTATTGTCCGGGTTCTCCCGCACTGGAATAACACCCCAGTGTCGAACATAATGGGGAAATCCTGTACCCTAGGTGATCGTAATCATCTTAAACATTCCTGCCTAGTAAGCAAGGAAACCCGAGTTCAAATCCCGGCCGAGGCACGAATTTCTATTCATTTATTCACTTCGTATCATTGTGTTATTGATGCGTTTACGCATCCTGTTCCACAGACCTCTCACCACTCCGTACGAGTTACTTCCATACCTCGATCAATAAAAAATTTCAAGTATTTATCACACAAACTACGTGTCTCTTTGAGTGCTATCATATGTAAAAATACTTGTTTCGACAGATTGAACTGTTAACGAAATACGACGATTTAATGATTCGTGATGTGCAGTTATGGGAATGGAGGCGTCACGTGATTGTTCGTCAGATATAAGAATCAGTAACTCGAGAACGGAATGATATATCGTTCAGCTCTCGACTTTACGTAAAATCTCAATATCTTATCTACATTTGATACATTGCAATGTATGAGCTGCAATCAATCATATCAAAAATTTACGCAATGCGGTTCCATCTCTGCAGACTGTTTAAAATTATGCGCAATGTTTCAGTTAGCTTGATGCAGCGCAGTTAACTTGATGTCAAATTTAAAAGAACGCAAAATCCCCAAGATTGGGAAAGTTTTGCAGAAGTTCGGAATATAGCCCGTACTTCAATGCGAGATGCTTTTAATACTTTTCACAACGAAACTCTGTCTCGGAATCTGGCAGAAAACTCAAAGAGATTCTGGTCATACATAAAGCACCCCAGTGGCAAGACGCATTCAATACGTTCACTGCGCGATAACAACGGGGAAGTCACTGATGACAATGCCACTGAAGCAGACTTATTAGACACGGTTTTCCGAAACTCCTTCACCAAAGAAAACTAAGTAAATATTTCTGAATTCCAATCAAGAACAACTGCCAAGATGAGAGACATAGAAGTAGATATCCTTAGTGTAGCAAAGCAGCTTAACACACTTAATAAAGGCAAGGCCTTCGGTCCAGATTGTATATCAGTCAGACTCCTTTCAGAGTATGCTGATACAATGGATCCATATTTAGTAATTATATACAACCGCTCGCTCACAGAAAGCACGCAAAATCCCCAAGATTGGGAAAGTTTTGCAGAAGTTCGGAATATAGCCCGTACTTCAATGCGAGATGCTTTTAATACTTTTCACAACGAAACTCTGTCTCGGAATCTGGCAGAAAACTCAAAGAGATTCTGGTCATACATAAAGCACCCCAGTGGCAAGACGCATTCAATACGTTCACTGCGCGATAACAACGGGGAAGTCACTGATGACAATGCCACTGAAGCAGACTTATTAGACACGGTTTTCCGAAACTCCTTCACCAAAGAAAACTAAGTAAATATTTCTGAATTCCAATCAAGAACAACTGCCAAGATGAGAGACATAGAAGTAGATATCCTTAGTGTAGCAAAGCAGCTTAACACACTTAATAAAGGCAAGGCCTTCGGTCCAGATTGTATATCAGTCAGACTCCTTTCAGAGTATGCTGATACAATGGATCCATATTTAGTAATTATATACAACCGCTCGCTCACAGAAAGCACGCAAAATCCCCAAGATTGGGAAAGTTTTGCAGAAGTTCGGAATATAGCCCGTACTTCAATGCGAGATGCTTTTAATACTTTTCACAACGAAACTCTGTCTCGGAATCTGGCAGAAAACTCAAAGAGATTCTGGTCATACATAAAGCACCCCAATGGCAAGACGCATTCAATACGTTCACTGCGCGATAACAACGGGGAAGTCACTGATGACAATGCCACTGAAGCAGACTTATTAGACACGGTTTTCCGAAACTCCTTCACCAAAGAAAACTAAGTAAATATTTCTGAATTCCAATCAAGAACAACTGCCAAGATGAGAGATATAGAAGTAGATATCCTTAGTGTAGCAAAGCAGCTTAACACACTTAATAAAGGCAAGGCCTTCGGTCCAGATTGTATATCAGTCAGACTCCTTTCAGAGTATGCTGATACAATGGCTCCATATTTAGTAATTATATACAACCGCTCGCTCACAGAAAGATCCGTACCTAAAGACTGGGAAATTGCTCAATTCACACCAATACCCAAAAGGGGAAATAGGAGTAATCCGCTGAATTACAGGCCCATATCACTAACGTCGATTTGCAGTAGGGTTTTGGAACATGTACTGTGTTCGAACATTATAATTAACTTCGAAGTAAACGATTTACTGACATACAGTCAGCACGTATTCAGAAAATATCATTCTTGTGAAACACAACTAGCTCTTTATACTCCTGACGTAATGAGTACTATCGACAGGGGATGTCAGATTGATTCCATATTTTTAGATTTCTAGAAGGCTTTCGACACAGATCATCACAAGATTCTTCTAACCAAACTGCGTGCCTATAGAATATCGCCTCAGTTCTGCGACTGGATTCGTGATTTGCTGTCAGAAAGGTCACAGTCCGTAGTAATCCACGGAAAGTCATCGATTAGAACAGAAGTAATATCCGGCGTTCTCCAAGTAAGTGCTATAGGCCCTCTGTTGTTCCTGATCTATATTGACGACATAGGAGACAATCTGAGTAGCCCTCTTAGATTGTTTGCAGATGTAATTTACTGCCTTGTAAAGTCATCAGATGACCAAATCGAATTGCAAAATGATTTAGATAAGATGTCTGTATGGTGCGAAAAGTGGCATTCGACGTTGAATAAAGAAAAGTGTGAAGTTATTTGCACGAGTACTAAAAGAAATCCGCTATATTTCGATAACGCGGTAAGTCACACAAATCTGAAGGCTATAAAATCAACTATATACTAAGGGATTACAATTACAAATAACCTAAATTGGAACGATTACGTAGATAATATTGTGGGTAGATCAAATTAACACTGAATTCATTGGCAGAGCACTTAGAAGGTTCAACACGTCTACTAAAGAGACTGCTTACAACACGCCTGTCCGCCGTATTTTGGAGTATTGCTGTGCGGTGCGGGATCCGCATCAGGTGGGACTGACGGATGACATCGAAAAAGTACAAAGAAGGGCAGCTCGTATTGTATTACCGCGAAATAGGGGAGATAGTCCCTCAGACATGATACGTGAACTGGAGTGGCAATCATTAAAACCAAGGCGTTTTTCGTCGCGACAGGAACGTCTCATGAACTTTCAATCACCAGTTTTCTCCTCCGATTGCGGAAACATTCCGTTGGCATCTACCTGCATAGGGAGAAATGATCATCACGATAAAGTAAGAGAAATCATGGCTCGCACAGAAAAAATTAAGTGCTCGTTTTTCCCGTGCGCCGTTTGAGAGTGGAACGGTAGAGAGACAGCACGATGGTGGTTAATTGAACCTTCTGCCAGGCACTTTGTTGTTAATAGCAGAGTAATCGCGTAGATGTAGCTGTATGACTAATAACGAAAAGAAGTTCAGTCCTTTATCGACCGAAGATATCAGACTGTAAGATATGCAAAAATAATTTTTCCTTCAGCTTATAGTTTACTTGCAGTTGGATGATAAGCATTTCACAGCGGCCAGGACACCGGCTCTCAGGACTGGTAGCAGCACCTGGCGAGCAGTACAGCCGTAGCAAAAGCCGCGCACGGCACAGAGCAGAGAAAGGGTTAAATCCAACACTAGTGCCCCAATATTGGTGGTATTGTTTGGCTGCAAGCGATACGATCGCTGTACATCCATAATTTCCTTGTCCATTTCAAACATGGAACAGTACGCCGAGTGCAAATAAAACATCGTGGTACACGAGAACGCAGTCAGTCCGTACAGCGATCTTACGATGAAGTAACCTCTGGGTCAGATAGCTTGCTGGTAAGAATGTCGTCCCGCCCTTTGCGGCACACATTGAAAGCGAGCCTGGCGACGCGGTTTTTTAATGCAAATGCAGGCCCAGATAGCGCCTTTGCGTTGTCACCCGGCGTAACGCAACGCAGTGTAATGTAATTACGTCGCCGCCGGACCGGGTCACGCCCACCCTCACTCAACGCGATTAAAACGCGCCGGCCAGCGCGGCAGTCTAAATATCGCCTCTGCAACCGCCGGTCACAAGCGGCGCTCTCTGGTCCAATTCCCTCCAATAACAGGAGAACATCCAGCAAACGCCACCATCCATTACAAGGAAAATGGCATCAACGACCCGCATAACGTTGTTCGCTTTTCTAAATCTGCTGCAAACAAAACGGATCACAGTTTCTGCCAGAAAAAAGTGATTCCCTCTTTCCACACTCGGAGGTCAAAAGCCCGCAGTATCTCATACAACACAGAACAATCGATGATGAGACAATGTAAACATACAGCTGGCAGCAGACCTCAACATAAATAAATGTAGCAAATGTGTATAAATACAGTACCACCCGATTACGCTACTGACGACGAATCACTGGAGAGATTAATTACCATAAAATGCCTTTAAGTAGAGACATGGAACGAAAAAGTCGAATGAACACGTGAATCAAACTCTCTATAGATACTGAAATAAATGACCTCAGGATTGGAAAATCAAATGAAATACACTCCTGGAAATGGAAAAAAGAACACATTGACACCGGTGTGTCAGACCCACCATACTTGCTCCGGACACTGCGAGAGGGCTGTACAAGCAATGATCACACGCACGGCACAGCGGACACACCAGGAACCGCGGTGTTGGCCGTCGAATGGCGCTAGCTGCGCAGCATTTGTGCACCGCCACCGTCAGTGTCAGCCAGTTTGCCGTGGCATACGGAGCTCCATCGCAGTCTTTAACACTGGTAGCATGCCGCGACAGCGTGGACGTGAACCGTATGTGCAGTTGACGGACTTTGAGCGAGGGCGTATAGTGGGCATGCGGGAGGCCGGGTGGACGTACCCCCGAATTGCTCAACACGTGGGGCGTGAGGTCTCCACAGTACGTCGATGTTGTCGCCAGTGGTCGGCGGAAGGTGCACGTGCCCGTCGACCTGGGACCGGACCGCAGCGACGCACGGATGCACGCCAAGACCGTAGGATCCTACGCAGTGCCGTAGGGGACCGCACGGCCACTTCCCAGCAAATTAGGGACACTGTTGCTCCTGGGGTATCGGCGAGGACCATTCGCAACCGTCTCCATGAAGCTGGGCTACGGTCCCGCACACCGTTAGGCCGTCTTCCGCTCACGCCCCAACATCGTGCAGCCCGCCTCCAGTGGTGGTGGTGGTGGTTAGTGTTTAACGTCCCGTCGACAACGAGGTCATTAGAGACGGCCGCCTCCAGTGGTGTCGCGACAGGCGTGAATGGAGGGACGAATGGAGACGTGTCGTCTTCAGCGATGAGAGTCGCTTCTGCCTTGGTGCCAATGATGGTCGTATGCGTGTTTGGCGCCGTGCAGGTGAGCGCCACAATCAGGACTGCATACGACTGAGGCACACAGGGCCAACACCCGGCATCATGGTGTGGGGAGCGATCTCCTACACTGGCCGTACACCACTGGTGATCGTCGAGGGGACACTGAATAGTGCACGGTACATCCAAACCGTCATCGAACCCATCGTTCTACCATTCCTAGATCGGCAAGGGAACTTGCTGTTCCAACAGGACAATGCACGTCCGCATGTATCCCGTGCCACCCAACGTGCTCTAGAAGGTGTAAGTCAACTACCCTGGCCAGCAAGATCTCCGGATCTGTCCCCCATTGAGCATGTTTGGGACTGGATGAAGCGTCGTCTCACGCGGTCTGCACGTCCAGCACGAACGCTGGTCCAACTGAGGCGCCAGGTGGAAATGGCATGGCAAGCCGTTCCACAGGACTACATCCAGCATCTCTACGATCGTCTCCATGGGAGAATAGCAGCCTGCATTGCTGCGAAAGGTGGATATACACTGTACTAGTGCCGACATTGTGCATGCTCTGTTGCCTGTGTCTATGTGCCTGTGGTTCTGTCAGTGTGGTCATGTGATGTATCTGACCCCAGGAATGTGTCAATAAAGTTTCCCCTTCCCGGGACAATGAACTCACGGTGTTCTTATTTCAATTTCCAGGAGTGTAGGTCAACAGAGGGAAGACCAAGCAGGATACTGGTTCGATTCTATACAGAGTACTCGAAAGAGCTTTCTCCTCTTCTGGCAGCAGCATAAATTGGCTCGCTGGACAAGCCAGTCTTACCAAGTAATGGAAAAAATGCGCAGGCCATCCCCGTTTGCATGAAGGGTAGTCGAACAATGCACAGAACTGAATGCCTATATCGTTCACGTCGATAGGCTGTATTATTTTGCAACACACTTTATGCTCGCTTATTACGCCATTCTGTAGGAGCTAATTCCGCAGACAACGATTCTGCGAAACCCAGCTCTCTCCGTTCGTCCTCGAGACTCAGAAAGAAGTAAATACAGGCGCCCATGTAGATTCCATGTTCCTTGCCTCCCGGAATGCGTTCTATACAGTTCCTCACTGTCGCCTGGCCAACAAAACACAAGCATACGAAATATCAGACCGTGTGATTGGAGTGAACAGTTTCCGTCCTGTGTGGTCATTTCAGTGTTGTTGAGTCGGCTATAGTACCACCTTGATCGTCACTGCAGGGGCAGTTTTTATACGTACACTATCGCCTGTACTGTCACACTTACGATGCGGATGGTTTGAGAATGTACACAGGTATCCGAAACTAGTCACCCTCAAGAAATGAAAAAAGATGCTTCTCAGTGCAACTTTTGACGGAGCTACGACCATTTCTTTCAATTACAAAACCAGCTCCCGACCTATTTTTCACCTACAGCATGGAGCAAGTTCATAAAACACAATAAAGTATTTCATTCTCAAGGGAGAGAAACCTTCAAACGTAAAAGTAACTTCACGCGTACCCCGATGAACTACTATAGGTCCATTCCATTTCAGGTTGTAAGCCTATTGCACAGTAGGTTGTGCCAGGAAATAATTATTGTTAAGAAAAAAATTCGATACCTCGCGCCGTTCCCGAGTTAATTGCCATTGAAGTTAGCCAATCAGGCCGTTGCACGCGCAAATTCAAGCGGCCCGCCTGCGACCGTGTCGTCGAATGTATTCACCGTTTGGCTTCCTAAAACCGATCAAGAGAGCGTTACAAAAACTGGACATGGGTTTATTTGGTGGGCTGCTTGAACTGCGCGCGCAACGGTCTAATGGGCAAAATTCAGTGCTAATAAACACGATGCCTCGAGGGGTAGCCACGTGGTCGTAGGCGAATTGTCACGGTTCACGCGGCTTCCCCCCGTCGGAGGTTCGAGTCCTCCCTCGGGCCTGGGTTTCCGTGTTATCCTTAGCGTAAGTTAGTTTAAGTTAGATTAAGTAGTGTGTCATCCTAGGGACCGATGACATCAGCAGTTTCGACCCATAGAAACTTACCACAAATTTCCAAATTTAACTCGATGCGACGTATCGAATTTACATCTGAACAATTATTTCTCAGCACAGCCTACCCTCTCACACCCTTACAAGCTGTTCAGACTGTTTGTGTCCATAGTGTCTACAAATAACTTAACGGATAACGTCGGAAGTTCCACGGGGCTTTCCGCAGGTAACGCTGTAGCTCGCAGAGTAGTCACGGCGCTGGAAAATTGTAGCGAAATGCGAGAAGACCAGCAGATGATGGACGCTTAGTGCAGACATTGGAAATTAATCCTCAGCAGCAGCAAATGACACGTATAGCATATACATAGGCAGAAATGCCCATTATTGTACGATTACACGAATCTAGAACAATCGTTGGAAATAGTTACTTCCAGAAAATATCTAGTGCTATATGAAGTGCAATGATGACATAAAATCAGTAGCGGGTAAGGTAGATGCCAGACTGATTGACAGGAAGAATCCTCAGGAAATGTAGTCCAGACACAAACGAAGTTTCGACCAATATTTGAATACTGCGCGTCAATATGGGATCCGTACCAGAAAGGACTGATTGAGCAAACAGAGAAGATACTGACAAGAGCAGCACGTTTCGCCATTTAATAAACGCGAAAGCGTTACGTAGATGCTGATTCAGCTTCAGTGGCAGGCCCTGCAAGAGAGGCATCGTGAATCACACTGCTACAATTCCGAAGATGCACGTTCCTACACGAGTCAATCATTATCTTGCTTCTTCACGCTTATAGTTCACGAGAAGAAATGAAGATAAAATACGACAGAGATCATGCAGACAATTGGTGACTGGCATAGGAAAAGGGTGAAGTGACAGTGATACCCAAAGTGCCCACCGCCATATACCACAAGATGACTTGCTGAGAGAAGATGTACGTGTAAATGTAGCCGTAAACGTAGGAAAAGCATATGACAGGTCGAGATTCACAATAACAATGTTAATGAAATGTTATAATTCATTCACAAAGGAAGTGGTTTACAGAACACTTGTCCAAACGCGTTTTGAATATTGTTCACTGGTCTGCGACTCTTGTCGGGTTGGAGATTTTCGGTTGGAGATTTTCTCCGCACACGGACTGGGTGTTTGTGTCGTCGTCGTCGTCGTCGTCGTCGTCGTCGTCATCATCATCATCATCATCATCATCATCATCATCATTTCATCTTCATCGACGCGCAAGTCGCCGAATTGGCGTCAAAAATGGTTCAAATGGCTCTAAGCACTATGGGACTTGACATCTGAGGTCATTAGTCCCCTAGACTTAGAACTACTTAAACCTAACTAACCTAAGGACATCACACACATCGATGCCCGAGGCAGGATTCGAACCTGCGACCGTAGCAGCAGCGCGGTTCCGGACTGAAGCGCCTAGAACCGCTCGGCCACAACGGCCGGCCAAGAACTTGCACCAGGCGATCAGGTCCACCCGCCGGGAGGTCCTCGCCACACAACATTTCACTTCGACGAACTATTAAACCGGCAGAAAGAAAAGACAGAATGAGTGGTGTGGACCAACCACTGTCAATGTTGACACACAAAATATTCTTTCACTGCGTGCTTGAATATATAACGCAAGCACCCAGTCAAATTAAAAAGATTGTGCTACGAATAGCTGCCGGTTAGCGTACGCCTTCGGTAGCGCCTCATTACATGAAACTCTCAACACATAGAAATTACATGACAGATTCAAAGACCAGTGCGCTAGATATGGACTCAATAGATTAGAACACGCTGGATCCACGAAATATCTCATTCGACACGAACCTAGGACATCCAATCACCCACACTTGTAAGTACATTAACCCCCACCCCAGAACCCACCATCATGTCAGTCTGAGTGCTATATCAGACATATTCCATCAGTCATGCAGGAACAGTATACAAATAAACGAAATACTTCTTAGCTCAGCTTAACCCTCTAGAACATAGGATGATGTAGTAGGAAAATATTTAATGAAAAAGAAACTAGACTACATGCTAACAGGGAATATTAGTAACTAATTACGGTATATAGAAGCAAGACTACATGACAACAGGCAATATTAGTCATTCATTAAAATAAGTATTAGAACGTGAATTGATGACATAAGGTAAACGACCTCAGTTGAGATTTTTCTACGGGTTGGTCTTTTCCTCCGTGGTAAGATGAATGCCAGGCTGAAGTAACACTTATATGAACAGCTTCCTCTCTGTACCTGCATTACAAACGACGTCCTAACCAAGTAAGTACCCATATTGACAAAATAAAAAGTGCCAAAACAGAATCGATAAAAACTGGCTGAAAGGTTTTAAAAAGTAAAAAAGGAACAAGAAGATGAAGGAAGTAAACTTTATTGCAGGAAAATTATGTGTATATATCCACACAATTTCTCCCACCAGTTTCTATAAAACTTTCATGCCGCATGGACATAGAAAATTCAACTAGCCTGAAAGATGAAGGCTGCTTTTTACACGCTTCTTCTAATGAGAGTGAAGGGAGAAAGTTTTCTTGTACGCTGTTCACTGTTTCTAAAAATATTAGCGTTTCAAATCTTCAGGCATTAGAACAAGTTCTCCACTCTGATGTTAGGACCTCAGAACCATGGTTTTGCAATCAGTCAGCAGCACTTTCAAATGATTTAAATCCCTGTTTACCAAGTTTTATTTGGTATAAGAGAACAAACATAAGTCATTAGGCAAAATATGAGGTGGATATGGGGACTGAGACATTAATTGGATGATTTTCTCCGTCGAACAACAGATTGTTCGCCTTGTGTGACAACTGCCAATGTCATGCTGAAGTGAGATGCAACGTCTTTGGTTATTTTTTCTTATTTCGTCGATGTCTTCTGACAAACAAATTCCTTAATACCATTCACCATTAGCTGTGCTACGATCCTTTAAGGAGAAAGACACTGGTTGTGATACGTCCAACGTGACCAAAGATAGAAGCGATTTTTTCTTTGGCAGTGTTTCGCAACGAATCAGTTTTGTTGCTATCCGTTTACAATGAAACATCTTGCTATTTAGTTTCCGACTCTTGCGAATGCACCAAAATTTCGACTTCTGTTGTGGTATTGTACATGGATTTAGTACCTCATCGGTCAAAGTATTCGAACATTTCCTTACATCTCTTGACTCGAACCTGCTGTCGAGGTTTGGTCAAATTTAGTGGAATCCATCGGCAAAAATGTCTTTTTCCCTCTCGCGAGACTGATTATTCGTTTAGTTGGAACGTCAGCTCACAGATTCCTGTAACGAAACCGAATGAATTAGCCAGGAATAATGGCACAGCCTCCACCAAGCACACGTTATCTGCGGCGTAGTGAGTACTTCGAGCGACAGTACCAAATACTGTTTTACTGCTTCAGTCATTTTAATTAATATTTACTCGCACTACGCGTTCTGGCAGCACGCTGCCATCAGCAGGTGCGTTATAGTTTCATATACATTGCATTAATCTATTGTACCAATAGCATTATTTTCTGTGTATGCCAGTGAGGTTATGTACCGAAATTTAACCCTGAGCAGAAAAATACATGTATTTTTACTTGACATGGTCGGGTTCACAGTTACGTAGAATCTTTTAAAGGACATGAAATTTGCCATTGACTGTAGAAACTATTTATTTCACAAACGCAATTTCGATCTTTAGGTCATTTTCAGGTGTTAATGCAAAATACTTTGCTTCCGCGCATGCCAAACTTCAAAATCTTCCGACATATATGCATGTCATCGTCAGAAATAGACCTTTTCTCCCATGGTACTGTATGGCAGTCAGGAATTTGTTTGTCAGGAGTCATCGATGAAATAAGGAAAAATAACCAGAAATGTTGCACCACACTTAGGCGGCCAGTTGTAACACAGCCAGGCAGTTTTTGCTGGAAATGTACTTCTCTGGCACAAAGAGCACAATAATAAACAATTCGACATCACTTCGTACCTTCACATACACATGCCCGCATTACGAAGACTTTCAACTGCAAATGCTAAGATAATATGAACAATGATGACGCAATCTTCTTTATAAAGCCATATTTCTTGGTTATATAGTAACGTTAAGGCCATTTTTTCAGCTAGTTCTCTGTATTAATAAACGAAGCATTCCACATTGGCGAAATTTTTAGAGAAATTTACTTTGTCACTTTCTAGTTCATCATTTAGCAATCTGTTTGCATGTACTGTGTCACGAATAAACATTTGTAATTCTTCGTACAAGTACTTTGAACTAATTTCGTTACGTAACCTCACTGACACGCCCAGCAAATAATCCTCATTATACTTCAGATTAATGTAATGTACACGTCTCTGCAATCCATCTGATGATGACAGCATGCTGCCGAAACGCATCATGCTAATAAATATTAACGAAAAGTGACTAGAGCAGTGAAAAATTATTCCACACAACATCGATAAATGTAAACGATACGAATGACCCTACGCGGGACGCCAGCTACGCGACCGCCCCAGTGTTTAACCCGCTACCGAACCGTTCGGGCGACATGAAACAGACCGGCACGAGTATATCGCTCATTGTGACGTGTACTCCTGCCGGCGGCGGTAACTTCATATCGGGCAGTGTAACACAGTTGTTTTCTGTCAACAGCTGCCACGGGTGTTTGCTAAAGCAAACTGCATGCATTATTCAGTTCAGTGGCTTGTGTTTCAGAGTGCACAACGGCCGTTGGACATATCTGGCTTGCCCTGTATCTCGTAATATTTACACTAGATCCATTTAAATAATACGAGGCTACTTTTATAAGTAAGAACTGTTGTGACTTGGCACGACAGCCAAGTCACAATGAGAGGAAGCCGAAAGGCACGCGTTAAGCTCACGCAGATTGGCGTGAGGTCTGGAACAGTTACAGGAATTAATAGTAACAAATAAAGTACGTAGTTGATGTAATACTTAACTTTAATCCACAATTGTAGAACATCTCTCTTGACGGTACATGTTATAACCACAATATAAAATAATATCATATGCTATGGCGCCTTGCTAGGTCGTAGCAAATGACGTAGCTGAAGGCTATGCTAACTATCGTCTCGGCAAATGAGAGTGTAGTTGTCAGTGATCCATCTCTGGCTAAGTCGGCTGTACAACTGGGGCGAGTGCTAGTACGTCTCTCTAGACCTGCCGTGTGGTGGCGCTCGGTCTGCTATCACTGACAGTGGCGACACGCGGGTCCGACATATACTAATGGACCGCGGCCGATTTAAAGGCAAGTGTGGTTTCTGGCGGTGACACCACAAGAACGATATTTATATTGAACAAATACCTGTATATTTTTCGAACAATTTCACTGCCGCCATAATGCTCGCCTTGGTTATGGAGGGAAGTGTGAGCGGAGACCCATCGCTGACTAAAATAAGCAGATTCGTACTTGTTTAAGGTGCAGTAGCTAAGCAAAAATGAAACGGCCTACATAGGACGGACTATCGTGGAGAGATACATCAAACTAGTCTTCGGACTGAAGGCCATCACGAAAATAGGCAAATTATTTTAACGGACACAGAATTTCTGTATTCAGTTATGGAAATATGGCGCCTAATATGCAGTCCACCGATGAATGGCCTCTCTGAAGTCATCTTGTTTATAAGGCGCCGACCGCCTAACCCTTCTACAGATTAGAGGAACCTCGTCAGATGAGAAACAGTTTGGATATTTAGAAAGGATAAAGGCACAAGACACGCTATTGGACTACTAAACAGTATAAGACTGAGACATGGTGTGAGAGGTAAAGAAATATAAATTTTATTTGTTACACTTAAAGAGGTCAAGTGTTGACGTCACACTTGCAGCGAGGCAGCTCATGGAGCGCCACTATGAATTTAGGGACGACCCTGCGATGGTCTTCCTCGATACAGAAAAGGCATTTTAGTGCGTAGAAGAAAGGTCTGGGAAGCACTAGAAAAGAAGGAAGTTGAAAAAGAGACGACAAGGAGAATGGAAGAGATGTACTGTGAAAGTCTGGGTTGTGTGAAAATGGGAAATTAAAGGACGGATTGTTTCCAGCTAGTAAGTGGGGTGAAACAAGGTAGTGTATTGTCACCTGTCCTCTTCATTGCGGTCTTGGAGAAAATAATGATTAAGATGGCAGAAAAAATTCGAGAACACTAGATGACAGCCATGGCATTCGCGGATGACTTGATGTTCTGGGAAAACGGGACGGAGGAGATTCAGGAACAGCTGGACGCTTGGAAAGAAACTGTGGGATAGTAAGAAATGAAATTTAATGTCAACAAATGTGAGATCCTGGTTACATCTAGAAGGAAAGACAGACCAACTAGTGCAAGGGGGACTGGAGGTGAACAATTGAAAAAGGTGGACAGTACCAAGTAGTTGGAAAGTGTCATAGATGAAAATGGAAAGAAATGAGAAAGAGATCAGTGACCAATGTAGACAGGAAGAAGCATTTCTGCTAAGTGTTAGGAGCCTGGTTTGAACACTGACGTCCCACAAACAAGCAAAGAAGTAATGTAAAGAAGTTACTATTTCCCAATACTGACCTACGCATCTATACATGGGTATTTAAGAAGAGAGATATAAGCAGTCTACTGGCATGTAAAATGAAGTTCCTCAGAAGTAGGATGGTAGTTACAAGGAGAGAAAGGATGAGGAATGAAAGGATAAGGGAAATATTGAGAGAGAACCCTTTCAGAGCAGGACAGAATCATCAAGACACTATGCCATTTAAAAAGAATGGAAAACAAAAGGATTCCATACAAGATACACGAAACGAAGATGCGAAGGAAACGATCAAGAGGAAGACAGAGGAATAGATGGCTAAAAGGAGTGGAGGAGTAAAAAAAGAGGCAAAGACTGGACCAGAGTGAACACAGGAAGATGGTGGGGGAACACGACTAGATGGTGAGGTTTATGTTTCAAACAGACCCAAGCTGGGGCTGGAACCTGTTCAAGATTATGAGGATGATGATGATAATGATAATGACTTAGAAAATGCTTCAGACAGAGTAAGGAGAAAACTGATGAGTATTTTGGAGGAGATAAGAGTTGATTGGATGGAGACGAAACTCGCATAAAATTTACATTTACACAGGATATAAGAGTAAAGATTGGAAATTGAATGTCTGAGGAAACAATGGTTGTAAAGGAAGTGGGACAAATCTGCTGTCTTCCCCATGGCTCTTTAAAGCACACCGTCCATGCAAGAAGTTCAAAGACTGATTTTACTCCTGAGGAATAAGCTACGCCAGCCCAGTAACTACGGTGACTGCTTGAAATAACAACTGTAGGCAACCAATGTGCATTGAACAAGTCGTTTGAACTTTAAGTAGTGGAGGTGCAGCCGCAGTGGCTCAAAGTTGTTGTATCACATATCGCAGTGGAGAAACATCTCTGGATCAAGTGTTCAAAATATTCTGCAGATTGTTTTGAAGGGAAAAGTGTGTGCAGAGCTTGTTCCACACACCTTGGCTCCAGAACGGAAAACGCTGACAATTCTTTCCTGAAGAAGTGACCACGCGTGACTATTCTTGGTGTTATCAATACGAAGTTATCACAAAGCGACAAAGTGCAGAAATTCACATGAAGGCTGTGACAATATATCCGATACTTAAGCTAATGTGACACATGAGTTAAAAAACATATGCAAATTGACTTTTTTGACAGTTACACGTCGTTACATGAACATTCTGTGCATTGTTCCCAAGAGGGGATAGGCTGTAGAACACTTCAACCACTGAAATCATCTTAACTTTTCTCTATTTTTTATTAATCCAATCTATAATCTTTTTGGACTGAGTAAATTATTGAGAATGATGAGTAGGAAAAAATGGAGTCTCTGTTGTCAGCTGGAAGAAGTGGAGTCTTTGCTGGAAGAAAGATGATGATGATGATGATGATGTTGGGGTTGTGGGGCGCTCAACGGCGTGGTTATCAGCGCCCGTACAATTATCCAATCTTTGCTCAGTCCAATTTCGCCACTTTCCTGGATGATGATGAAATGATGAGGACAACACAAACACCCAGTCATCTCGAGGCAGGTGAAAATCCCTGACCCCGCCGGGAATCGAACCCGGGACCCCGTGGAAGAAAGAGAATGGCACTGTATCATTTGTGAGTAAAACGATGTTGCTAATAGCGAAATTCTAGAACATACTGTAGCGGCACCACCGTTTAGGATAGGGAAAGTTAGTTTTGTGCGATATTCGGAGCACGAGTTACAGCCAGGTGCAGGCCAGATTGCTGTAAGTTATGCATACCAGCAGTTGCGAACGCAAATGAGGCTACAGGGGCGTAGAACTGCCAGCGAGGGCGCACACAGCAGTTTCCATGGCGCAAGTCACAGGCAAAAGAGGGCCACTGGCCAACCAACCTAAGTGTTATGCATACATGACGCGAAGCAGTGCACTTGGCAAAACAGAGGTGCACTGCCAAGTATAAATAGGTGCTGTTTTCTAACGAGTTTCATTCAAGTGTGGCAGCTCTCCTGGACTGCGAGGCGTGTCACACTGCCAGGCTACATGCAGCAACAGATGGGGTGTCAGCATCCCAGTTCATGGTGGGTCGTTGGTTCGACCCTCTGCAGCCAGCCAGGGCGCGCCACTCTTCGGCTCGCTACCACAGGCAGTCGCCTCTGCTCCCGACACACGTCGGAGACTTCCAAGGCGGGGGCTGCAGATTCGGACGCCGGATCGTGGGTGGTCATTACCGCTGCATTCTCAGCTACGCCAGCGACAAAGAAGCAGCAGTGGGGAGTAGAGTGGAAACAATGAGGACAGTGGCTGCTGAGCTGACTGCTGGCACAGCCATCCTGATGTAATCAGAACTCTGGAGCTGGTGTACAAGGCCGGCATGGCACAGCGTTGCATTGCACAGGCCGCTGGGGTGCTTCCTCAGCATTGTGGGGCCCTGTGATGTAGACCGAGGTGAACGGAGCACTGTAGTGGAAACAAATAAATCATTTGGAAAGTTATCACCGAGTTTTAATATGGCACCTTCTGGCACCAATCCAGTACAATATTCTGAGTTCGAATATAATAAATATCCTAGAGACCGAGAACCAGCATGGTTTTAGAAAGCATCAGTCGTGTTAAACTCGATTTGCCCTTTTCTCACATGACATACTGAAAACACTGGATCAAGGTCAAAAAGAAGATTACATACTTCTAAATTTCCGGATAGCACTTGATACAATGCCCCACTGTAGACTGTTAACGAAGGTACGAGCATATGGAATAGATTCCCAGATATGTGAAGGGCTCGACTACTTCTCAAGTAATAGAACCGAGTATGTGGTCCTCGACGGCAAGTGGTCATAACAGACATATGTATCATCATGAGTGACACAGGGAAGTGTGATAGGAATGCTATTATATCCTATATACGTAAATGATCTAGGGGACAGGGCGTGCAGCAATTTGCGGTTGTTTGCTAATGATGTTTTGGTGTACAGGTATGTGTCGAAGATTAGTGACTGTAGGATGATACAAGATGACTTAGACAAAATTTCTAGGTGTTGTGATATATGGGAGCTAGCTCTAAATATTAAAAAAATGTAAGTTAATGCGGATGAGTAAGACAAAAAAACCCTAACATGAGGACTGTTGTAGGGAAGGCGAATGTTGGACTTCGGTTTATCAGGAGAAGTAAGGATCGTCTGTAAAGGAGACCGCATATAGGACGCTTGTGCGGTATTCTTGAGTACTGTTCGAATGTTTGAAGTCCGCACAAGGTCGTATTAAAGGCAGATATCGAAGCGATCCAGAAGTGGGCTGCTAGATTTGTTACTGATAGGTTCGTACGACATGCAAGTGTTACGGTGGTGATTCGCGAACTCAAATGCGAATCCCTGAAGGGAAGACAATATTGTTTTCGTGGAACACTATTGAGAAAACATAGAGAACCGGCATTTGAAGCTGACCGCAGAACGATCCTACTGCCGCCAATATACATATCGCGTAAGAACTATGAAGATAATATACGAGAAATTAGGGCTGATCCGAAGGCATATAGACAGTCGTTTTTCGCTCGCTCTGACTGCGAGTAAAACAGGAATGGAAACGACTAGTGGTACAGGGTACCCTCCACCAATCAGCGTACGGTGGCTTGCTCAGTATGTAAATGGTGGCAGTTATTCACCTACACAAAATAAAATAGTCATAACGTCTAAACGGTTTGCGTCAGGACGTTCAAACTGCACGGTTGGCCGCCGTGCATGATTGGAATTAGTATGCTGAATGTTGAATAAAGTGTGGTCACACACTAGTTTGTAACTAATTTACGTTTTCTCTCATGTACTTCAATAACTGTTAATGAATTGATTCACACAATTTTGCGTATTCTTTCCGTCAGTTGGAACTCGATGGGAGACTACTGAGACCCCTACCAACGCAATATACCTCTCAGTAACAGCCCAGTCATTGCACTATCTGGAGCTGTGTATGTGGACCAGGATAATCAACTTGTCGACTTTCGTGCTAAGGAGATGACTGTATGACTACCTCTAAAATGGAACCATCACTGACTTCGAACATGCAGAGACAAGCAATAACCTTGAACCGACCGGAACTTGCCATGGACCCGCCCCCAACCTCTTAGTAAGACTAAACACACCATTTTGCCGGGAGACCGGAAGTAGCAGTGGCGACTTCAACCGGCCGAGACTTGAGGCGTGCCAGCAGTCAGAAAGCAACGCTGGAGATACGACATAAAACTGACGTGCACTTCACAACAGAACCACGAGGTGATAACATGTGTGAACTACGAGTTTTTTTTAAATCAGTAGGTCTGAAATGTCGCAATGACGTCGTTCGATATAACTAAAGTAGCGGAATATGATGAGCGAATTATACATCAGGAACACTTGCCGCATAAACCTTATGCTTAACCACATTTAACAAGAACGATGAAATTAGGATAGTCATCCAACACCAAGATGCTTTGACCTTCCCATGCAGGAGTTTCATGTATCTTGACGAATCGTTTGTGAAAATGGATGGTACTGCTAAAGTGGGATCGAAGCTTACACGTAATGCTTTAGTGTTCCTGTTTCATGAGATACGGTATGCACTTAACAGGGTCGATACTGACCATACATGCAATGTAGGCACAGTGTCAACCCTTAAAACGTATGTCTCTGCTTCTCCCTCGGATTTAAACGACTTAGAAAATGCTGAATAGTTGATAGACGAGCCAGTGGGTAGAACAGCTGAACAGTATAGGAGATTTGATCATATTTTGGATTTGCAGCTCTTTTATTTTTTCCATATTTGCAGCTAAAATGTGTTGTACACCACCTTTTGTGAAGTGAAAAGGCGTCTGTTAAAACAAAATTGTCTGTGCAGTGCTCTCAGAACGCGAAAGAAAAAGAATCTGTCACAACAAAACATGATAAGCTATCAGTGCATGGCACCATATAGTCATTCAAAACAATATAATGTAAAATCTAGTTCCTCAATAAACAAAACCCACTGTTGATTACATAAAGGTACTGAAACATGTTTGGGTAACGATATAAAACAGTGTTTTGCATAGAAGGCGGATCCTTTATAGAATAAAGGAGATTTACTGCATGCATGTCTCTAAAACTGTTTGTGGGGTACTTTGAAGACACTCCACGACTTATTTTGAATGCTAAACAGGAAATGATTCTGTTATGGAGTGCTCATACATTCAGGGAGCACAAGAGGAGAAGGAGATCTGCATCAATGAAATAATATGAAAATATCACACATCACTGTATCAGATGAACAGCTTTGGAAACTTTTAAAAGTCCTGAATGCAGGTGTATTTCTACCATTATCTTCCAGTTCGTGGGAGCTTTTTGAGCCGGCCGGGGTGGCAGAGCGGTTCTAGGCGCTACAGTCCGGAACCGCGCGACCGCTACGGTCGCAGGTTCGAATCCTGCCTCGGGCATGGATGTGTGTGATATCCTTAGGTTAGTTAGGTTTAAGTAATTCTAAGTTCTAGCGGACTGATGACCTCAGAAGTTAAGTTCCATAGTGCTCAGAGCCATTTGAACTATTTGAGATATTTGAATACCCAGTACTACCTACTGCAAGCAGACAGACATGGGCTCTTAAAACCTCTGCTCAATAGGAGACCCCTATATTCATCATACTTGCATTCCAGAACAACAGAAGAGGAAATATAGCAAATTATTCCATCAGGTTTGATAATTGTGGATTAAAAAATGCTAGAGAATACCTGAGCGCTGAATTCTACGAGTATGATAATTTACACCTGCAGCTGAATGAAAATTTATACAATGTAGCATTTGACATGTATGCACAGTTCTGTGTTTCTTGCTACAGAGAGGAAAGATGCCTACAGAAATTCAAAAAAATTGGTTCAAATGGCTCTGAGCACTATGGGACTTAACTGCTGTGGTCATCAGTCCCCTAGAACTTAGAACTAATTAACCCTAACTAACCTAAGGACATCACACACATCCATGCCCGAGGCAGGATTTGAACCTGCGACCGTAGCGGTCACGCGGTTCCCGGCTGTAGCACCTAGAACCGCAAGGCCACTCCGGCCGGGTACAGAAATTCAACGAGTTGCCATCAGTCATCATGACAGACTGCTCAAAACAAAACAAGGTAATTAAATCGGGGCCCATAGGTGTGAGAATTGAATTTGAATCTTCAGCAAATGTCCCTGAACACACTGCAGCATGTGCTCTAGCTCTACATAACCGTTGACTAACTATTTCCCTGTCAGCAGTGTTGTGCAACAAGCTGTATAAATGAACACATGCTGTGCCATACCCAAAGCATTTCACAATGGCACCTCGCAGTGTGATCATCATTACAGACTTTCAGGGTTCCCATGATGAAGAGCATGGACAGATCATACTAAAAGACTTTGCATCCGTTGCGTACACAGAAGATGATGGTAAAATAGAGACATTTTCAGAACGAATTATATCACCAAGGTCTTTCAAGGATGTGAAGTGTTTAAAAACACGGAGGAATGCAAAGTGGCTGACACATTTCTACCAAGGAATTCACTGGGTTTATCCTGGATATGATGACATCCCTTCGATTTTTTGACCACACAGATACCATAATCTATGTCAAAGGTGAGCAGGAGGTCACATGGATGCGTCGAATCTTCCAGTTTGCTGCTATTCAACACCTGGAACCCTGCGGGTGTCCTGCCCTCCATAAACTCAAGAAAAAGATGTTGTGTGGAAATAGCGTTGCGTTTTCATATGAAAATGTAAAATTACTTTTTAGTTGAATGAGATATAAATAAATTTTTACCTTATAATGTGTGTCTATTTTATTTCTTTCACACTAAACAGAGGAGATAAACATTTAGACGTGTTTGCTATACATCTCCAGAAGTGGAGATGGTCACTTGCCACCTGTTACCACAGCAAAACATATGCAGCATGATAGGTATAGTCCTACATAATCATTACCTGTGTTTAGATATTCTCTGTCTCAAATTTCACTGGCGTAATAGGTCTCATGTTAAAATCTAATGTCACTTGTCTCCTGCACATCCTTCATATTTACATATAGGTTTCCTGTAAATAACAACAACTAAGATATGTGGTGACGAATTTGTTTCATTTATTCAGTTCTTACAGATACAATTTGATTCTTGAGATACAATTTGGTTCTTGAGATACAATTTGGGACTTTTAGACAGAGATACAGATGCATGTCAATGTTCAGTAATACAGATTAGTTCTTTCTACATACTGGTTTATGAGATGCAATTCGCAGACAGAATTTGTTTCAGGTGATACAGTTTCTTTTTTACGAAATTAATATACATTTTGATACTTTGCGAAACAATTACAGTGTGGTTGTTTTACAAAACAGATATGTTCATATTTTACAATGAAATCGAACAGTTAAGCAGAGGTACATTTTTTAATTAGTACTATTACTAATAATAATTTCAGCCTACAATCCAAGCAATTTTGAACAACATGACAGTTTTTATACAATAGACTACACATCCATGGGCAATATTACAACAATAGCAAAGGATGTATTCCAAATATCTGCAAGTTGCAATGGACTGGGGAAAAGATATGTTATAAAACTAATCTGACTGGGATGTCTAGTAACTTGCGAAACTTAAAAGTAGACTATTTACACATATACCTGGCACAAATTTTTACGTGATGTGCTATCAGACTGTTTACGAAAATACAATACGTTACAGTTCGGTTTTGTAATACAGATTTTTTTACAATTTTTTATGGTTGTATCATTTCTTTCTATACAGACACACTAAAACTATATACAAGGCATACATGGTGTGCAGGCAAATTACGACAAACAGTGTTAACGAAAAATGAAATATTTGCATGGTGTGGTGTGCATGAAAAAACAACTACTTACACTGTAGCGCACACAGTGTGCAATCTACTACTAATTACACTCTACGATAAACGAGTCATACTATCCCACCCATATTCACCCCCTCAACCCGTGTCATGAAGTGAATAGTACAGGTACGGGCAGGTTTCAACCTTGTCTTCACAAATAACCCACTTATCGTCATGAGGCGACAGGCCAATTTTAGACTGAAGCACAGTGTACATCTCAGGCATTCGTGAGTGAATACTCGTTTACCACACCGTGTACTGTGGCTGTGATGGAGCACAATTGACGCCACTGTAAAGGGAATGCAGCTAATGTTCAGTCATGAGGGCCCTTGACGCAACACAAAGCACACCCTTAGCCCACCTCTGGGTGGCACAACCCAATGTGTGATACACATATGTCTTGGATCTTAAACCTACCAACTCCACAACTGGCAATCTACTCACCTCGTATTTCACTAGGCCATAATCTTCTTGTTCTGCAGAACAATATTTTAAGGATTATAGGCCATGTATAATGATGTACGAAATTCATCGCTGTGGCACCTAATTACTTTATACGAATTGCAGTTCTTTGCCCATTAGGTGAAATTGTTTGTATCCACATAAGGTAACTTTGGTCTAGAGAAATGAGTTTTCGTGAACTCTTAATGAAAATGGTACATGTGTAGCTCGGATAGGTCTTGCACACATATTCCCACGTAGAGAGGATTTAGGAACTCTGCTGTAACCTCCGCCATCTCCGCAGCTGCAAAGTTCTTATTGAATATGGTGACTCGTTTGACATTTGGTCTGGCAATACATTTCCTTACACCATAACGCCCACCCCATTCAGTTCTAATAAGACTATAGCGGTCAGTTTTTTTTTAAAATCCTCCATACTTTTTACCGAAAATTGCATTATTTATTAATTTAAAAAATCATTTTCAATGTCACATATCATGGATACCCTCTCTCTCGAGCTCAAATTAATATACTTCTTCAATCAGTGTTCTTGACTGAAGGAGGTAGCGTGCCTGATTCCAACCAGAAACATTGTTTTCGGTTATGGTAATGATTAAAGTACCTCTGCATGTCCCCCAGCGTTGCCGTCATCTTTGGGATGGAACCTGTGCCTCGCAGAAATAGTCACTCTGGACGTAGCAGCAAATTGGCATGAGCATCATGCAAACTAGTAATGAGGTCTAACTCCGCAATGTAACCTACTTCCGAATCATCTGCCACGCCACCTTTTTTAAATACCTCACCTAATCCTTTAAGATGCTCTTCAGCCACCTATTGAAACCCACCAATCGGCAGTGATTGTTGCATGCCGTGCACGTATAAGTTATACACATGCGAACACGTAACTAGACTCATCAGATGCATTGACATCTCACCCATCCACGGTTTATTTGAACTGGTGTGCCTATGGACACATTGGCAAAGTCCCACACAGATCCTTCGCTCAAAGAAAAGAAGTAAGTCCATATCAGTCTATGGCTCGATGGTTTTTTTTCTCGAGCACTGCATCCCAAGAAAACGCCGGTGCTGTGTAATAAAAGGCTGTGTCGAGTTTGTACATGGTCATACATACAGTCCAGAATTTCTCGAAAATGTCAACAAGCAAACGTCCGTCCATGCCCATTTACTGTTTTTCCCAGTGGCTCAAATTTGGGATATTAAATCTCTGCCAAATATTCACAGTACACTCATAGTCTCCATCTTTTATGGGACTGCCCGTAAGATTACTCGTTAATGCAGTTATGTCAGGTTGCCTTGTTTCATCGAGTTTTATCGTACTATCCAGATACTCGTAAGGGAGAACCCCCTTTCTAGTTACAAACTGGAACTTCCCCTCATTGGGAAATTCAGATCGGGTGATATGCGTTTTCTCTGGAGAAACAGTTATGCATATTCTTTGCAGAAAGAGTTTCAGCAGCTTTCTGGAGTGGTGCTTCAATGAAACGTAGCGAGTCGAGGAAACGGTGTGTAATTCTAGGCGTCATACGTTTCGAGGATGAAATATATTTCCAATGCTCTCAGGCAGGAAACTGATGTGATCATTCTTCATACCAAATTTAGGCAAGTGCTCAACAAGGAAGTGAGAATCGTACCCATTCAAATTATGGAAGAAAACGGGTATGTTTGGTGGTAATTGATACTTCAGGTTGAGGGCATTGTGAGCTGCCCCGTGAAGTTTCCCCGCAAGATGACAATGGCTACTACAGGTAGTTTCCACTTTTGAACCTAACAACAACCCACAAATATGACAGTCAACCACGTTGTTGTACAAGTCAATATTCTCCTGCGATTCGGTCTTTGAGATGTTGGTGCTGTAATGCTTATCAACTTCCCATGAAAGTTTCTCGAGTTCTGTGAGCAACCAAATCGCAGGATTATCCCCGACATATGATCTGTGGCAGCCGAGACTGGAATCAAAGTTACATACTACCTGGTACGCCACAGCATACAGTATGTGTTCCTAAGTGAAGGCCGTATGTGAGGTTGTAGGATATACTTCACATCGTATCAGAGGAGTGACGAAGTGCTCAAAGTCAGCATACACTACAAGGGGACGTCACTCCCGGAGGTGGTGATTCTTAAACTTTACAAATTTATTTTGCTCTCTTGGCGTTTCAGTACACACCGCATCCAGCGAAGAGAAATCAATAGTATGCTCTGCTAGCGACTAGCTTGAGGAGAAGTATTTGAGGCGACTGTAGCAAATATGCTTTTCATTCTTGTGTTTATTCTGTTGGGAGGAAAGGAGCCGGAACATATCCTTGACCACCACGTAATGTCGATTTTCATTCTCATATGAGATTAGCAATTTTTTTTCTTTTAATTTGTGGTAAGGTCTTACGGGACGAAACTGCTGGGGTAATCTGTCCCTAACCTTACACAGTATCTAACTTAAACTAACTTACGCCAAGGACGACACACACACACGCTCATGGGAGGACTTCGAACCTCTGAAGGGTGGAGCCGCGCAGACCATGATAAGACGCCTCAGACCGCACGGCTACCCCACGCGGTATGAGATTAGCAGCATGTTCAGCATGTTAGCATGTTAACATGCACCTTGCACTGACCTGTAAAATTGGATAAATGGGGACGTCTGACGACTTTGTGGGTGCTTACAGCGTTGTTCTCGTCATCATCATCTGCCTTGACCCTCTTCAGGGCTAAAAAGTTAAGCAAAATACCCTCATTCTGCCTCTTGAATTGATATGTCCAGAAGTTTCACAGGGAAATCAATACCATCAAAGTTGTGATACGAATATTATCACCCACAGTGTATTCTTTAGGGTGATCAGGATTGACCATGTGGAACAGATGTTGTCTGTTTCATTCTGAACATTAACACATACATTCTGGTAGTTTGTTATAGCTGGACCTTCCATTTATTGGATAATAGAGACCCGGGTGGATGTCAACATGTAGAACGCGGCTCAGTCCTTTACTGGATTCTCTACCAGCCATCTCTGGAAGCCTGGTCCTACCAGCAGTCACACTGAGGTCACGGAACTACTCGGTGATTGAGGTGCTCTGCTATATCACACCGTCTTCCCCCCCCTCCCCCCCCCCCAAAGAGGTACAGTACTTTTCTCTTCGAGAGCGCCTTCTTCTTGGCAGAATGCGACAGTTCGCAGCACAGTATGGCGCTGCATTTACGGGTTTGATGAGCTCTCTCCACAATAGGGTGGCACTGCAACATGAAACTTGCAACATTCTTGTACCACCCTACTAGATTCTCTACCCTTGTAAACGAGATGCACTCATCAAACGCGTCCTCGACCACTGCATAGTCTAGTTCCAGCGTGACCTTTGTAATCTGATCTCCTATAATAGGGTGGTGAAGGGGACTGCTACTAGCCATATCACTATCACTGTTACTATTGCTAGTACTAGCCGAAGTTGGTGGTGGCGATGGTGGTGGTGGTGGTGGTGGTGGTGGTGGTGGTGGTGGCCTCCGGCAATGCCTGCAGCTCAGTCAACATGCCTGGCATGTAATCTCTGAGAAGAAAAAGCACGAAATAAAATTTTGAACGCCAGATTACCGTAACTGCTACTGTCACTACTATGAGAACAAATTACAGAACTTTTTTTTATACTTACAAGACAGTCCTGTCTGAGGGTTTTCCAGAGGAGGCTGGACCTTAAGAGGAACAGTTCAAAGAGTCTTCCACGGTCCAGTCTCCTCCTCCTCCTCCTCCTACTCCTCCTCCCGTCTCTCCTCACAATACAGAATAAAATCCTGGAGATATGCTGTAACGAACGGAAATAAACGGAATTACTGATTAAAAATCCACTACAGAATTTAACATTCGGAATTTTCCCTTTTCCACATCGTAATCACAGATCTACAAAAAGAATTATTTACTTACGTGGTAGTTCGTCTTCTACAAATCTACTGCTCTTGCCAGGAACAGAGTGAGGATGACGGAGTTGGGTTGGGGACTTATATATACCAACCACATTTCATAGGCAGCCATCAGATGGTCTCATTTTGAATGGGGGTCCAGTCAGAAAGGGTAGTTGATGGAATTTCTGAAGAAGTATTTTCTAGAACCAATGAGATTCAAACTTTGATCGAAAGTTCCAGGTATCCTTTGTTTGACTGCAAGGTAGTGTGATGCACGATGTCACACTTGTCTGTCAGAGTGAGATAAAACTCTCTCTCGCACTCCATCCTGCAGGTCTTTGTGGTGGACTCGTGGTCCGTTACAAGACACCCCATTCAGCAGTAGACTGCATCAACGACTGCTCGTGCAGTGTACAGCAATCCCGTTGCATTTTATAGAAGCACGCACGGCAGCAGGATGGAGTATCCACACCTTATCCTTGATAGTGAAGTGTGTTTCCTGACTATTGTTACCACAGGGGTATTTAATTTAATATTTTCCTCCTGAGTAGGCTGGTGTGCTGTGGTTATTAGACACACAACATTGTTTTCTTTCGTGGTTTTCTCGTCTGTAGGACTGCGCCACAAATTCCATTGTCTTTTGAAACATGTGGCCTAATGGTGCAATGCATTCCTATCCTAACTTTGCTCTTAGCGGGATACCATGGACGAGGTGGTGGTGGATTTCTCGAACTGTCTGGTGGTTGTCAACTTCGCGTTCACCAAATAGGGAGCTCTCCCCTCGGAACGTATTTGTTTAAATAAAGATAGGAGTGACCCTACTACAGAGTGTATACTTTGGAGTTTAACATACGGGAGGAGGTCAGGGCTCCAGCCTGGTAGTGTCACCATAGCGGGAGGTGTGTCGCGACGGACAAGACAGTGGCCATGGATATGATTCGGAGCTGGAGTGGTATTTGGCGTCTTTCATTGCGTGAGATAGCAGATAAGAACAGATTTTTTTTACTGGGTGAGAAAAAACTTAGAGGAAACGTAAGTTATGACTTAGTGCTGTAGAGGATTTTCACGATGCTTCAGTAATGTGAAGACATGTGTTTGCTCCAGTTTCATTAGTCACTAAAAACACAGGTCGGGACATATGTTTAGGAAGGAGCGGTCGGCAGACAGGTATTTTGCTATTGTTCACAAGGCAGGCAGGTATCGGTTTGTAGAAAGCAATTTCCTCAGACTTCAAGTGTCTAAGTCAAAACACTTAATGGTTTTTTTGAGATATTCCACACAGGAATTTTGTTTACGAAGAACTGTTTTGTTTCGACAGGTATTACCTCTCTCCCTCTAGTGCACGTGCTGAGAAGGTTTTAACATTAATGGCAGAATGCTCTGGATATAGCTGAATTGCCGGCCGCTGTGGCCGAGCGGTTCTAGGCGCTTCAGTCCGGAACGCGCTGCTGCTACACTCGCACGTTCGAATCCTGCCTCGGGCATGGATGTGTGTGACGTCCTTAGGTTAGTTAGGTTTAAGTACTTCTAAGTCTAGGGGACTGATGACCTCAAATGTTAAGTCCCATAATGCTTAGAGCCATCTGGACCATTTTATAGCTGTATTACTGGAGGCTGCTGTTGAAAGCGTTGACAATGGGGAGGTTAGAGAGCTCGATCTCAGGAAGGAAGTTGTCTGTGAAAATGGTCGGCATAGTCCGTTACTTACGAATGGAGAGTACTGCTGCCCCCCCCCCCCCCCACACACACACACACACACACACACACACACACACACGTGTTGTGGAAATATGCTATTGTCATAGGCCAGGGTCAGGTTCTGTTTACTCTCGTCCATCTATAAACGTGAGGCTGGGTGCATATTTGTATCTGGATCTTGCAGAATGGACTACATCACTCTTGTGAAATCGTAACAGCACTCCACGTGCCACTTATACAGTAGCCGCTTGAAGCGTTGCGCGGAGTGCCTCGCTATGGCTCCCCCAGAAGAGGTCCTGTACTGTGGCAGTTCGCACCGTGTGCGGCAGTCCCACCACAAGCATACACTCGCCGGCAGAGCACCTATAGTTGCGCCAGTCACCACGGACCTCGCGCCGCACCATGCTGTGCGTTGAAAACGCGATTATGAACTTCGTGTGTAGTGGCTTTTAGCTTCCTCTGCACTAGCAACCGGTAATACATAAAGCTTTTTCGTGTTTTTTCTTTATATCCCCCACCATACGGCTGTAATTTACAGGTAAAGTGTTGTTATTCCTGCTGCCGTCGTTTATGACACTGTGTTATTATCAGTGGCAGGTATGAGTGATCCAATTTTTTTTAATATCATTGCAGTTCTTGTTTTTTAGCACTGCGTAATTTCTATGTGTATACTATTTACGGCGTTCTTTTACTTATCATTTTAGACCGAGTCTCTTTTCCACCAATTGACAAGTGGAACAAAGAAATTTATTTCGACTTCTAGGTGAAAGGTGTGTCGTGTGTAGAGTTACTATTTATTCTGAGTCTGTGTGCTACTAGTTTCAAGTGGTATTGAGAATTCTTTTCCAGCAGGATAACACCAGTTGCGTGACATGAGCCATTTTCAGCTGTATTGCGATTTTAGATACTTTATGTGTTGCATAATGCACGTTGTTGTTGTGGTCTTCAGTCCTCAGACTGGTTTTATGCAGCTCTCCATGCGACTCTATCCTGTGCAAGCCTCTTCACCTCCCAGTACCTACAGCAGCCTACATCCTTCTGAATCTGCTTAGTGTATTCATCTCTTGGTCTCCCTCTACGATTTTTACCCTCCACGCTGCCCTCCAGTACTGAATTGGTGATCCATTGATGCCTCAAAACATGTCCTACCAACGGGTCCCTTCTTCTTGTCAAGTTGTGCCACAAACTCCTCTTCTCCCCAATTCTATTCAATACCTCCTCATTAGATATGTGCTCTACCCTTCTAATCTTCAGCATTCTTCTGTAGCACCACATTTCGAAAGCTTCTGTTCTCTTCCTGTCCAAACTATTTATCGTCCACGTTTCACTTCCATACATGGCTACACTCCATACAAATACTTTCAGAAACGACTTACAGATACTTAAATCTATACTCGATGTTAACAAATTTCTCTTTTTCAGAAATGCTTTCCTTGCCATTGCCAGTCTACATTTTATATCCTCTCTACTTCGACCATCATCAGTTATTTTGCTCCCCAAATAGCAAAACTCCTTTACTACTTTAAGCCTTTCATTTCCTAATCTAATTCCCTCAGCATCGCCCGACATAATTAGACTACATTCCATTATCCTCGTTTTGCTTTTGTTGATGTTCATTTTATATCCTCCTTTCTAGACACTGTCCATTCCGTATAGTTGCTCTTCCAGGTCCTCTGCTGTCTCTCACAGAATTACAATGTCATCGGCGAACCTCAAAGTTGTTACTTCTTCTCCATGGATTTTAATTCCGACTCCGAATTTTTCTTTTGTTTCCTTTACTGCTTACTCAATATACAGATGAATAACATCGGTGATAGGCTAAAAACCTGTCTCACTCCCTTCCCAAACACTGCTTCCCATTCATGCCCCTCGACTTTTATAACTTCTGTCTGTTTTCTGTACAAATTGTAAATAGCCTTTCGCTCCCTGTATTTTACCCCTGCCACCTTCAGAATTTGAAACAGAGTATTCCACTCAACATTGTCAAACGCTTTCTCTAAGTGTACAAATGCTAGAAACGTAGGTTTGCCTTTCCTTAATCTTTCTTCTAAGATAAGTCGTAGGGTTAGTATTGCCTCACGTGTTCCAATATTTCTACGGAATCCAAACTGATCTTCCCCGAGGTTGGCTTCTACCAGTTTTTCCATTCTTCTGTAAAGAATTCGCGTTAGTATTTCGCAGCTGTGACTGATAGTTAGGTAATTTCCACATCTGTCAACACCTGCTTTCTTTGGGATTGGAATTATTATATTCTTCTTGAGGTCTGACGGTATTTCGCCTGTCTCATACATCTTGATCACCAGATGGCAGAGTTTTGTCAGGACTGTCAGTAGTTTTAATGGAATGTTGTCTACTCCCGGGACCTTGTTTCGACTCACGTCTTTCAGTGCTCTGTCAAACTCTTCACGCAGTATCATATCTCCCGTTTCATCTTCATCTACATCCTCTTCCATTTCCATAATATTGTCCTCAAGTACATCTCCCTTGTATATACCCTCCATATACTCCTTCCTCCTTTCTGCTTCCCCTTCTTTGCTTGGAAGTGGGTTTCCGTCTGAGCTCTTGATATTCTTACAAGTAGTTCTCTTTTCTCCAAAGGTCTCTTTAATTTTCCTGTAGGTAGTATCTATCTTACCCCTAGTGAGATTCACTCCAGGCAAATGCCAGGATGGTTCCTCTGAAAGGGCACGGCCGACTTTCTTCCCCATCCCTCCCTAATCCGATGAGACCGATGACCACGCTGTCTGGTCTCCTTCCCCAAAACAACCAACCAACCTAGTGAGATAAGCCTCTACATCCTTACATTTGTCCTCTAGCCATCCCTGCTTAGCCATTTTGCACTTCCTGTCGATCTCTTTTTTGAGACGTTTGTATTCCTTTTTGCCTGCTTCATTTACTGCATTTTTATATTTTCTCCTTTCATCAATTAAATTCAATATCTCTTCTGTTACCCAAGGATTTCTACTAGCCCTCGTCTTTTTACCTACTTGATTCTCTGCTGCCTTCACTACTTCATCCCTCAAAGCTACCCATAATGGATATCGATGTGTAATTAGGAGCGATCTTTACTTCAGTTGTGCACCGAAAATAAGTGAAGTACACTAACCTAACCTTGCTTCCCGGCAGCTGGACAGAGGCTGACGGTTTCCTGCCATTTCGAAGGTACCCCAATTTCCCTGTTGTCTGCCAAAATCTGAATTCCCCCCTCCCCCCCTCCATGATGTCATTGCAACGTTGCTACATCTACAGCCGCCATCTCGGATCCGCCATCTTGGATAAATTTGGCAACAATGCAAGCTGTCCCAGACATCACGTGACGCTGCTAATACTCATTTCAGAATGCATAACAAACCTAGATTTGGGAGTTTCTAGATCAACTGAATATTACAGTACCATATTGATTTTACCGAAATTTGCGATTCCATCTCATGTGTCGGAAATGTTTACTCCGTTTACGGTTGTAATGCACGAGATAACAATCTTTACATAAGTAGACTATACTCTGAATAGTTCCATCGTTTTAGTTTTCCCTGTTTTTAGCCTCTGTGGTTGCTCGGAGCTATATTACACTACTGGCCATTAAAATTGCTACACCAAGATGAAATTCAGATGATAAACGGGTATTCATTGGACAAATATATTATACTAGAACTGACAAGTGATTACATTTTCACGCAATTTGGGTGCATAGATCCTGAGAAATCAGTGCCCAGAACAACCACCTCTGTCCATACGCCTGGGCATTGAGTGAAACAGAGCTTGGACGGCATGTACAGGTACAGCTGCCCATGCAGCTTCAACACGACACCGCATTTAATCAAGAGTAGTGATTGGCGTATTGTGACGAGCCAGTTGCTCGGCCACCATTGACCAGACGTTTTCAATTGGTGAGAGATTTGGAGAATGTGCTGGCCAGGGCATCAGTCGAACATTTTCTGTATCCAGAAAGACCCGTACAGGACCTGCAACATGCGGTCGTGCATTATCCTGCTGAAATGTAGGATTTCGCAGGGATCGAATGAAGGGTATAGACACGGGTCGTAACACATCTGAAATGTAACGTCCACTGTTCAAAGTGCCATCAATGCGAACAAGAGGTGACCGAGACGTGTAACCAATGGCATCCCATACTATCACGCCGGGTGATACACCAGTATGGCGATGACGAATACACACCAGTATGGCGATGACGAATACACGCTTCCAATGTGCGTTCACCGCGACGTCGCCAAACACGGATGCGACCATCATGATGCTGTAAACAGAACCTGGATACATCCGAAAAAATGACGTTTTGCCATTCGTGCACACAGGTTCGTCGTTGAGTACACCATCGCAGGCGCTCCTGTCCGTGATGCAGCGTCAAGGGTAACCGCAGCCATGGTCTCCGAGCTGATAGTCCATGCTGCTGCAAACGTCGTCGAACAGCTCGTGCAAACGTCCCCATCAGTTGAGTCAGAGATCGAGACTTGACTGCACGATCCGTTAGAGCCATGGGGATAAGATGCCTGTCATCTCGACTGCTAGTGATACGAGGCCGTTGGGATCCAGCACGGGGTTCCGTATTACCCACCTGAAGCCACCGATTCCATATTCTGCTAACAGTCATTGGATATCGACCAACGCGAGCAGCAACGTCGCGATACAATAAACCGCAATCGCGATGGGCTACAATCCGACCTTTATCAAAGTCGTAAACTTGATGGTACGCATTTCTCCTCCTTCACGAGGCATCACAACAACGTTTCACCAGGCAACGCCGGTCAACTGCTGTTTGTGTATGAGAAATCGGTTGGAAACTTTCCTCATGTCAGCATGTTGTAGGTGTCGCCACCGGCGCCAACCTTGTGTGAATGCTCTGAAAAGCTCATCATCTGCATATCACTGCATCTTCTTCCTGTCGGTTAAATTTCGCGTCTGTAGCACGTCATCTTCGTGGTGTAGCAATTTTAATGGCCAGTAGTGTATTTTTCAGAGATTGCACAGACACGCCTGTTTTAATAATAAGACTGGAGTGCCACTTAACGTTCACATGTTACCTTACTCGAAAGCTTCCAATGAGAGACAATAGCAAGTGCAAATCAGAGAGATAGCTGATGCGGCTATGTTTTGTGCCGGCGATCCGTGCAATAAACATGAAAGTATTTCTGGCGCGCATCGGATTCCGCGGAAACGACTTTTAATCGAAAAATTTATTGCCTGCCACGGCCGGGCGAGCGAGCTGGCTGTTTCGGCCCGCAGCACTCGCCGCGCGGCTACAAAAGGGATTAAGAGTGCCTCTTGGCTGCGTCCGCCGCCCGCTCCGTGTCACTGGGCGCGCTTGTTTTTTGCCGGAATCTGTATTTGTGCAGCACAGGTTCGCGGACGGCCGCTGCGCTTGACATTTCAACCGCGTATTTCGCTGACTGCTCGGATGTCACTGCTGGCGAGAGCTGACGGCCGGATATTGTAGCGGGAACAGCCGAGCCAGTGTCCCTGCGCCAGGCCGCATTGTTTTCCCTTCGAGCGATACACTTAAAAAAGTGGCAAGTAGCCTCAAACAGACAGAGATATGGGTGAATTTTAAAGGTACGCCAGTTACTATCTGAAGCATAACAACAAACACAAACGCTTTACAATACTGTGGATCACATAAGAAAAGAGTTTGTCAAAAGGAGAAATTTGATAACATCGAAGATAAATTTAAGTACGGTAAACCGAATATTCTTTGACCGCCGTGGTTACTTTGACCACTCATACACCAAAACTTCTACAGCTGTCTTCTGACTCTCAATTGGGCGTTTGTGTACACCGTTTGGTGGTAAAGGTCCATCAATGTGCACTAAATAGCGCCTTGAAGTACCGATTACCTTGCGCAACAGTTGTCGGACCTGTTGTGACTTATAATCGTATTATCAGGTTGTGCAAAATTCACCGATATCAAATGGCTCTGAGCACTATGGGAATTAACATCCGAGGTCATCAGTCCCCTAGAAATTAGAACTACTTAAACGTAACTAGCGTAAGGACATCACACACATCCATGCGCGAGGCAGGATTCGAACCTGCGACCGTAGCAGTCGCACGGTTCCGGACTGAAGCGCCTAGAACCTCCCTGCCACATCGGCCAGCGCCTCCATCGATGATATTTAACTGCAGATTTTTCAATTATATCATGTACAATGTTACTCGATTAATTCACAAAACAGACCGCTGATTAGTTTTTCATTCACATGTATGTGTCTACCACTATATCACGACATCTGAGGTCATATGCATGATTTCTCTGTTTTAGGGTTACTTTGACCACTGGTCGTTGTTACTCCAGGTCTACAGATACACAATTTATTAAACAGCGTAGGTGCCAATGACGGTGTGGAACTAAGGAACACATACGTTGACCACTGGTACATAGACGAAGGTTCATTTGTAACTGTTAATGTGTCTACAACTAAGAAAAATAACAATCATATATTGCAAAGCTGCTGTGTTTCAGCAGTGTTTGAGGTATGAGATATAATGTCAAATATCTCCAGAAACGAGGAATAAACATTGTCTAGCCGTAAGTGCCAGATACTGTCTCGATAAATGAAGCATAGATAAGCTCGTTTCTAACTGCAATGGATGTTTCCAAACGAGGATTAAGGTTTTTAGACAGATTAATTCAAGTTATTATCCTCTTTTAAATGTGGATCTATGTGTTAGGTACTCCATCTTACAATATTTCATTATATTTATCATTTTGATGATGGATCCCACTGTTCTATTTTTGTACTGTGTTAGGTTTCTTTTAATTTATGAGGCTCAATAAAGCACTTAAAAAACATTGTATCAGTGTTCTTATTTCTAGAGGGTCAAAGTTTCATTATGTTTTTGAAATATTGACCATAAATGAAATGGTAACTGACAGCTGTGGTGAAAGTATACGCCAGTTCATGTTTGGTTCAAATGTCTCTGAGCACTATGGGACTTAACTACTGTGGTCATCAGTCCCCTAGAACTTAGAACTAATTAAACCTAACTAACCTAAGGACAGCACACAACACCCAGCCATCACGAGGCAGAGAAAATCCCTGACCCCGCCGGGAATCGAACCCGGGAACCCGGGCGTCGGAAGCGAGAACGCTACCGCACGACCACGAGATGCGGGCAGTTAATGTTTCCCCAAATCCATGCTAGCTTTGATCGCCTACATTTTTTCCATTACTTTCTCTGCATTTTAGAAAATGTAATGTACTAATTAGTATGTAATCCTTCCCTACAAACCGCTATTTTCACTAACATAATATCACAGAATTTGAAAAACAGTGATCATAACCAAATCTGAATCTGAGAATCAGTCAACGTACCCCACTTTATGATACTAGAAAGTCGTGGCGTTTATGTAACATTCCAGCTCCTTATTTTCTTTAATAGAGAGTTACGTTCACTGCTGGAGCCGGGGTAGTGAGAAGCAACAGACATAGCCTACTCCAAAATGTCAATGGTCAATACATGTAATTAGAGCGTGACAGACTGAGTTCGTGAGAGATGTCTGGTGGGTAGTACAGACACCGAAGAAACCCCAAAAATAGTTTTTCATTACAACCACTGGTTTCGGTTTACACCATCGTCACGGTATCCGTATACATAAAAAAAATGAAACAACTAGAAGTGAATAAAATCCAATCAATTATACACAGGCGGTATAAATTTATACTTGCAAAAGATCATATTGATCACAAGTCATAGGCAGTCATATCAATGTGGCAACCGATATAATTTTTAACCCAAATGAACTGCTGACATACTAAGAACCAAACAGGTATCCTTGCACAACCGGCTCTTTATCCAGTGTGATATCACAGTTACAACTGATCATCAGCAAACGTAAACAAAAAATGTATCCGACCATAGATAGTGGTAAGTTCCAATGGGACCAAACTGCTGAGGTCATTGGACCCTAGGCTTACACACTACATAATCTAACTTAAACTACTTACGCTAAGGACAACACACACACCCATGCCCGAGGGAGGATTCGAACCTCCGACAGGGGGTGCCGCGTGCACCGTGGCAAGGTGCCCCAGATCACGCGGCTACCCCGCACGTCATTTGACTACAGATAATTGTTATGAAGAACAAACCAAATCAAATGTATAATAAATGCTCCTTCACCTATTCAGTATCAAAAATTATTACATGTTACATACACCATTGATTCTACGCATAAGAAAAGAATAAAAAATTTTGGTATAAAATTACAAATCAGTTGTACAAGAATATAATGAAAAAAGAAAATAATGACATCTCAAAACCAATAGTTCAAAATGTTCAAATGTGTGTGAAATCCTATGGAACTTAACTACTAAGGTCATCAGTCTCTAAGCTTACGCACTACTTAACCTAAATTATCCTAAGGACAAACACACACACAAACACATACATACCCATGCCCGAAGGAGGACTCGAACCTCCGCCGGGACCAACCGCACAGTCTATGACTGCAGCGTCTGAGACCGCTCGGCTCATCCCGCGCGGATTCAAAACCAATAGTACAAACGTGAAAAACATTAAAAAAATATGGAACAGCCTATAACATGTCGATAATAAATAAGGTAGGTGTGTAGTTGCATCAAGTTAAAGAGGAGTAGTTACACGTAAGTCACATTACAAGTGCAGCAAGTTTTGTTGGCTGCGTGTAAGAAATACATATCTTCTCTCATCAAAAACAAAAACAAGGGACAATTTTTGCTGTATATGGTGTTAAAAAAGTATTCTAAATTATAAGAGGTTGGACCAAAACAAGACAAAAATGTCCAGTAAATATCTGCTCTAAAATGAACAATTATGTCAGCTCCTCTTCATATTCTATACTGTGGAACACATCTCTTCTACTGAACAAGTGCTCATAGCGCTTAAGGTATACATTTTAGAGCCCATGTTTACTGGACATTTTTGTCTCCTTTTGATCTGTACTACCACTTCACAGAATACAGAATACTTTTTTTAACATTACAGTCAACACAGATGAATTAAATACATAATTCATTGTAGGTTGCATACAGCTGACAGGAAAAATGAGCACACATCTGTCTTATCATATCTAACGTTACATATTTAAAACCTAGCACACTAGTATGTCGGAATCATGATGTACCTACTAGTGTAAGGGACGCACCTGGCAAATGAATCGTAAAACTAGTCTACAGCATGGCAAAAGTCAGGTTCTGAGGTAGTCTATAGAAAACGTAGCAGGTACAGTATGAAGGAACAGCCAAAATATGATTATATGTTGTATAGGTACCATATCTGATATTAGATGAGTACCAGCAAGCACAGTAAATTGCTGGAACCATAATGTACGTCCAAATCTGTAGCAGGATGTAGGACCTTCAAGTGTTAATACCGACACACAATAATTACAAAAATGTGATAACGGGTGTCCATAAGTAAAGTGTAGCCTCTCACAGAGGTCCACTGTGGATTGTAATTATGCAATGACAGCGAAACTTGGTGGATATTCTAAAGCATTAATGCGGGACCGATTTACGCTACAAAACAAATTAGTTCCAATTTTGGGCACAAGGTGCAAATTTGGCGCTGTAGACTATTTGTATAACGATATGACATCCACGTTGTGATGGCTGTCGAGAAGAGAGGCTGTTGGCTGTTTGTGAAACTGTATTATGTGAACGGCGGCAGTTACAGGGTGCCCATAAAGTAAGAATACAAAAAAAATGTGTGTGAAATCTTATGGGACTTAACTTATAAGGTCATCAGTCCCTAAGCTTACACACTACGTAACCTAAATTATCCTAAGGAGAAACACACACACACATGCCCGAGGGAGGACTCGAACCTCCGCCGGGCCTTGCTTCACAGTCCATGACTGCAGCGCCTTAGACCGCTCGGCTAATCCCGCGCGGCACGTAAGTATACATTTTGCGGAAAACGTACATGTGGATTATTTCTGTTATAGAAACCGTGAAGAGACATCATAATGTTAACAGTTTCCGAAAGAATCACAATTCTGGAACATCGTTTACACTATCCATGCCGAAATCGACAGTGTGGAAAGTGCTTCACTACACCCTTAAAAAGAAGGCATATCATATCCAGGTGCTTCACCAGCTATAGGATGAAGACCATGCACCACGAGCAGCCATGTTGGAGGCTGTAGCCGAGGAGGACCTGATGAATCGTGTTATGTTCAGCGAGGAGGCGACATTTAATGTCTGCGGCGTCGTCAACAAACAAAACTGCCGGATATGGGCAGAGGATCAACCCCATGAATGCACTGAGTGGCAAAGGGACTCTCCCAAAGTCAATGTGTGGCTTGCTCTCATAAAAGATAGGATCTATGGGCCGTTTATGTCTGCTGAAAACACAATTACCGGAGCAACCTACCTGGGCATGTTGCACTTGTTCTTGGAGTCTTAGTTGCACAAGCATCGTATCCTTGCCTCTGTCATGTATCGAGTTGATTTTGTAGGAATACACTGAAAATCGATTTGAATTTGTGCGGTATTTTTGTGGGAAACACAGCCAGGACTCTTTCCTCTGGAAACTGTGAATACCATCTGCGAATGTCCCATCTATTCGGAGGATCAGTTTCGTATCTCAACCTGAAACATCTAACTCCATTGTAATCACGGAACTACACATCGCAAAACTCGAGAACACAAAACAATTTCTCCTGGGGAATAGTCGTTTTGCAACATATGGCGGTAACAATGGAAACAGAAGACACCCTGTACCTAGCGGCAATGGATATAAGCTAGACTATGTATTCGTTCCTCCAATAACCAAGCCGTGGCGCAGCGATCGATAGTTTTCACGACATAATACTTTGAGATACGTGCACTGACGAGTCAAAACATGATGACCACTTGCTAAGTAGCTTGTTTGTCCGTTTTTGTCGCGTACGCGGTGATGGCACCCGATAGCGACCCAGACGGCTGCCATAAGATTTACGTGAGATGCATGTTCACAACAATGCTTCTCAGACCACTGTAGCACGGTTCTGACTTCGAGACCACGACAGTTGTACTGCTAAAAAGTGACATCGCTGGCGGGGAAGACATCAAGCATGAGGGGGTGCGCGGCTGTCAGCGTGTCTTCCATTACTACCACAGGACCCATACAAGCGCAGGAGAATGTTTACCATAGCATAATACTCCTCCCACCACACTGCGTCCGTGGCGAGCTGCAAGTTTCGAGCAGCCGCCCACCTTGATGACGGTTTTTGTGGAGAGGACTATCTGGCTAGGACAACAAAAATGTAATTCACCCGAAGAGCCTACACGTTTCCATTGATCGACGGTCGAATCCCGATGCTCCCGTTGCCACTGCAGTCGTAACTGACGATGTCGTGTGAACACGCAGGTGAGGTCTCCTGTGGAGCTCCTTGGCGCCCACCGGCATTGTGCTCTTACGACAGAGACCCCACAGATGACTATGTATCCTACTTCACAGAGCGGACAAGCCTCCGAACCCAACGCTTTGTGAAGAGTCGTGGACGTCCAACCATTTAGCGCCTAGTGGTAGCTTCTACGTCTTTCCATAGATGCTCACTGCAGTAGCACGTGAACATTCGACCAGATTCGGCGTTTTGAAAATACTTGTTCACAGGCTCTGCGTTATAATAATCTACCATTTTTCAAAGTGGCTTATTTCAATAGATTTGCCCATTTGCAGCCCCAATCTTCGCTAGGGTGATCGCTCCGCTTACATACTTTTTTTGCCATATCACATGCGGTCAACGACACCAGGCAGCATCCAAAAATGTGGTGGACAGTGGTAATAATGTTTTGGTTGAACAGTGTACACTACTGGCCATTAAAATTGCTACACCACGAAGATGACGTGCTACAGACGCGAAATTTAACCGACAGGAAGCAGATCCTGTGATATGCAAATGATTAGCTTTTCGGAGCATTCACACAAGGTTGGCACCCGTGCCGACACCTACAACATGCTGACATGAGGAAAGTTTCCAACCGATTTCTCATACACAAAAAGCAGTTGACCGGCGTTGCCTGGTGAAACGTTGTTGTGATGCCTCGTGTAAGGAGGAGAAATGTGTATCATCATGTTTCCGAATTAGATAAAGGTCGGATTGTAGCCTATCGCGATTGCGGTTTATCGTATCGCGACATGACTGCTCGCGTTGATCGAGATCCAATGACTGTTAGCAGAATATGGAATCGGTGGGTTCAGGAGGGTAATACGGAACGCCGTGCTGGATCCCAACGGCCTCGTATCACTAGCAGTCGAGATGACAGGCATCTTATCGCCATGGCTGTAACGGATCGTGCAGCCACGTCTCAATCCATGAGTCAACAGATGGGGACGTTCGCAAGACAACAACCATCTGCACGAACAGTTCGACGACGTTTGCAGCAGCATGGACTATCAGCTCGGAGACCATGGCTGCGGTTACCCTTGACGCTGCATCACAGACAGGAGCGCCTGCGATGGTCTACTCAACGACGAACCTGTGTGCACGAATGGCAAAACGTCATTTTCTTGGATGAATGCAGGTTCTGTTTACAGCATCATGACGGTCGCATCCGTGTTTGGCGACGTCGCGGTGAACGCACATTGGAAGTGTGTATTCATCATCGCCATACTGGCGTATCACCCGGCGTGATGGTATGGGGTGCCATTGGTTACTCATCTCGGTCACCTCTTGTTCGCATTGACGGCAACTTTGAACAGTGGACTTTACATTTCAGATGTGTTACGACCCGTGGCTCTACCCTTCATTCGATCCCAGCGAAACCCTACATTTTAGCAGGATAATGCACGATCGTATTTTGAAGGTCCTGTACGGGCCTTTCTGGATACAGAAAGTGTTCGACTGCTGCCCTGTCCAGCACATTCTCCAGATCTCTGACTAACTGAAAACGTCTGGTCAATGGTGGCTGAGCAACTGCCTCGTCACAATACGCCAGTCACTACTCTTGATGAACTGTGGTATCGTGTTGAAGCTGCATGGGCAGCTCTACCTGTACACGCCATCCAAGCTCTGTTTGACTCAATACCGAGGCGTATCAAGGCCGTTATTACGGCTAGAGGTGGTGGTTCTGGGTACTGATTTCTCAGGATCTATGCACCCAAATTGCGTGAAAATGTAATCACATGTCAGTTCTAGTATAATATATTTGTCCAATGAATAACCGTTTATCATCTGCATTTCTTATTGGTGTAGCAATTTTAATGACCAGTAGTGTATATTCTTTTTGAAACGCCCTGTACGTGACGTTTTTTTCTCAACATGCTCGTTGTACATTATTTTCGTCTTACAGTAATTATTAATCTCCAGGCCTGTTATCACACTTACTCTACCCAGTTACTTCATCCTTCCGTATCTGGAGTATACAAACCAGTGACATCTGCCAATCGAGGGTGATTCAGATAAGAACCTTTTGTATGGACCCCTCTTTCATCACACCTTAATGAACAAAAGACCTGTTCCAAGGGTGAAGGCGATATTTTCGGCGCACTGCACTCATTCCGCCGCACGCGGTGCAGCGGCTAGTGCTGAGCGGGGAGCGCGGAGACGCGGACTGCCGGCGCCCTGTCGGTCACAGCGTTACTCACAGCTCGAAAATTAATGCGCGAGACGTCACGGTCGGTAAGTTTCCGGGCTGTAAGCGCGCCCAAAGGTCAACAGCTTCATTACGGTTAAGGGGGCGCAGCGATTAACGGGAGTGGACCGCTCCACGCCACGATAGCAGACGAGAGCCAAGGCAGCCAAGCTAGGCGGCCGTTTCGATCGCTGCCAACAGGGCGAAGCGCCAAAGATGTGCCGCAAGATGATGGCACGGAGATGAAACGTACACTGTTGACCTAAATTCACATCCAACAACTATAACTACACCCTGCTACAAATGCCTAGACGAAGATTTAAAGCTGATGTGATGAACCTGAGATAACTCGACGAACCTTAAAAAAGTTCTGAATGTGGCAAGAAACCCACAAGATTACGGAGAAAATAATGTCATTAATTTTCTGTTTAGTCAACGTGAGATTACTCAACATTACAACTGCAGCGCGGGATTAGCCGAGCGGGGCTGTGCGGCTGGCCACGGCGGAGGTTCTAGTCCTCCCTCGGGCATGGGTGTGTGTGTTTGTCCTTGGGATACTTAAGGTTAAGTTGTGTATAAGCTTAGGAACTGATGACCTTAGCAGTTAAGTCCCATAAGATTTAACACACATTTGAACAGTTTTAACATTGCAACTGGCTCTCACATCAATAATAAGATTTGTCCGATTAGCCTTTTCTCCCTGGCCCCAACCATCTCTCTCTGCCACACAGACAGACACTTACTCGCTTCGAGTCAGAGTTGAACTGATATGAAAACAGAATGACACTTGTGAACATAATATCATCACTATATTACCTTCTCAGGGTCTAGCCAGTGTCTGTTTGTTACATATTATTCATACGAACATTCAATCCTTAGTTATGAAATTTTTGTCTAGGGAACAAATACACAAAATAAGAAGACAGTTTTGAAAATACAGAAAAGGAGCATAAGAATAATAACTAAAAGAAGAGACCCAGCTCGTGACGATTTGCTCAAAACATGGGGGATTTAAACCATACCATGTGAGTACATTTACTGATCAGTTATATACAGCTAAATAACCTTGATAATTATTGTACAAATAGATTTGTCAATAACTATAGAAGAAGATATATACTAAACTTATATTTGCATCTACATCTACATCCATACTCCGCAAGCCACCTGATGGTGTGTGGTGAAGGGTACCTTGAGTACCTGTATCGGTTCTCCCTTCTATTCCATTCTCGTATTGTACTTTGTCGGTATTCCTCTGTGTGGGCTCTAATCTCTCTGATTTTATCCTCATGGTCTCTTCGTGAGATATACGTAAGAGGGAGCTATAGGCTGCTTGACTCCTCGGTGAAGGTATGTTCTCGAAACTTCAACAAAAGTCCGTACCGCGCTACTAAGCCTCTCTCTTGCAGGGTCTTCCACTGGAGTCTATCTATCATCTTCGTAAGGCTTTCGCGATTACTAAATGATCCTGTAGCGAAGCGCGCTGCTCTCCGTTGGATCTTCTTCATCTCTTCTTTCAACCCTATATGGTACGGATCCACACTGGTGAGCAGTATTCAAGCAGTGGGCGAACAAGTGTACTGTAACATACTTCCATTGTTTTCGGACTGCATTTCCTTAGGATCCTTCCAATGAATCTCAGTGTGGCATCTGCTTTACGACAATTAATTTTATATGGTCATTCCATTTTAAATCATTCCTAATGGCTATTCCCAGATAATTTATGGAATTAACTGCTTTACCAAGAAAGAATTAACACGAAACTCAAACAGCTTTTTCTCCAAGAAAGAAAACTGTACAATAAACTGCTCACGGAAGTGCTAAAATGAATATACTAAAAAAGGTAGTTAAAACTATCTGTTGAGGCAGAAGTTGAAACTACTACTTTAGTAGTAAGGTTACTTTTATTCTCCAATGCTTAAACCACGAATGGTTTCGGGCTCTTGCATGCCCAACATCGGGTGTGATACTGTAAATAAACAACTACCCGAAGCTAATAATTTTTACACGCAGTAGTACATATGAGAAAACGAAAAATAAATTCCACATAACTTTTTAGAAAACAGCGTTCGAATTTGGTGCGGTTCAACCTAAATCGATACCAAAGCGATACCAGACAATACTACGGACGACTGCGTGGGTAATTATCGATGCAATGAACACCTCAACACTTACACTTTGTGCTGTGACCCCGAGATCCGCGATGGACGAATATAGGACGTGGTTTACCACCAGCGAGTGCAGAGCATGGGGTACACGAAGGGGGAAGCAAACTGGTACAGTAGATGGCAGAAGTACTGCATCTGTTGGCGGGAAGAACAACGTGAGACCAACTATCCCTACCGTTGACAATTTGAATCAGCGATTTACATGAAAATGGGGAAAAACATTACTAAAAAGTTGCATAAAAAGCGTTAAAATCTCTTTCTTAGTGGTAAGGGAACATATTCAACAGAGGGAGTACAGACCTGTAGTAAAACTCTTAACTAGAAGTCAGCAACTTAAAGCTTATGTACAAACCGTAAAACACAATAAAAAATTTTCTCCCCCTTCCATGAGTGCCATGCAAATTTTTAAGTTAGTGGGGACGCACATGGCGACGTGGAATGACGTGCCATATTTATGAGTTAAAGAACATACACTTGAGTCACTCCTATCAAAAAACATCTCGCTACTAAACAAAATAGAAGGGAGTTTAAACTTTGAAGCCCACACAGTCAAAAACTCCTATACCTATGAGTAGCTAGCAGCAATGGAACAATAGGAATACATCAAAAGTAGGAGCAATTCAAAAACTGTTAATTAAATGCCGGCGACTCAACAAGGCTTATGTAAGATAGGACATGAGACAAATTTTACACCATGAGTGACAGACAAATTTTAATTTAGTGAGTTTAGGGAGGACACAGATAATGACGCACAATGATGTGTCATAATCATAGGATAAAAGATTAAAAATATGCAAACCTGTATTAAAAGTGGACATTTTATAACTACGTAAAATAGAAACTGGGTGGACGTTGATGTCCTGACTGAAGGAAATAGGCGTATGCCGTACAGCAGCTGGGTCTTACTAAGGGCCACCAAAGCAATGGCGAAAAAACTGACCCAGTTAAGAAGTGTGCATGTGTTACGTACAAGAATCAGAAACCAGGAGGAAAAGGAAACGAGGCTCAACTCTGAAGCAAAAGAGAAAAGTTATTCAAAAGGACTGCGGGCTTAAGTTAAATCTGCTCATTCTAAATGGCCAACTGCCCAATGCCCAATGCTGCGCATAACTTCTACTTTTTCTAAAATATTTAAAACGGGGTCCTTACGTTGGATACGTAAAATCCTACAATTAGTGTTCATGTCTGAAATGGAATGATTATGTTCCTGTAGATGGTTAGTGAGGGCGGATTTAGAATTGGTAAATTTGCCGATATAACACTTACATATGGGATCCAGCATTTTTTTTTTTTTTTTTTTTTTTTTGAGAATTATCATTAGTGGTATATGATAGGGTAATCTAGTAGCGATTATTAGAAGCGACTTTGGAATGCATTTGGTGGGAAAGAAAATCAACCACGTTTGGCTGGTAACAATTATCACGTGCTATAAACTTAATGGTATCCAACTCACGCTGGTAATTTTGTTTTGAGAGAGGGACTTTAATCGCCCTGTAAAGCAATGGACGAAGAGAAGCCATTGTTCGCTGCTTTGGATGAACCGAAGAGCAAGGAATAATAGAACCAGTCGTCATTGGTTTCCTAAATGTATTAAAGTGAACTTTCCTGTCCTGTATCGCAATTTCCAAATCCAAAAATGAGAACGCATAGCCAGAATGGCAGTCTGTCGTACACTGAATCTTGGCGCGCATTTTGCTACAGTCTTGTTGAAAATCACCTGAAGGATCATAATCATCCCGTTTGAGGTATTCATGAAAGTGGCGATATTGGGCTGAGCAAAGGTTGGGAATTTGTACGGGCGCTGGTAACCGCTCAGTTCAGCGCCCCACAAAGCAATTATCATAATCATCATAATCAACCGTTTGAGATATAAACACGGATTGTAGCATTTTGGACATTCAACGTAAGGGCCCTGTTTTAAATGTTTTAGAAGAAATAAAAGTAATCCGCAGTATTAACCAAGATCCATCGGGCATTTTGGATGAGCAAATTTCAGTAAAACATGCAGACCTTTTGAATAACTTTTCTTTTTTGAAGTAGAGTCCAGCCTCGTTTCCTTCTCCATCCTGTTTCTGAATATTGTACGTTACACTTCTTAACACGGTCAGTGTTTTAGCCATTCCTTTGGTGGCCCTTAATTATGCTTAGCTACTATACGGCACACGCCTATTTCCTGTAGTGAGGACTTCAAGGTCCCTCCAGTTTCTGATCTAGATAGCTGTAAAATGTCCCCTTTTAATAGAAGTTTGCATATTATTAATCTTTAGTCCTGTGACTATGGTGCGTTATTGTGCGTTTATCTGTGTCCTCACTAAATTAAAATCTCCCTGTCATTCATAGTGCAAAACTTCTCTCAAGTCTTCCATTACGTAAGCGTTGTTGTGTCACCGGCTTTTTGCTAGCAGTTTTTGACTTGTTCCTCCTTTAATGTGTTTTATTCATTGGTATAGGAGTTTTTGACAGTGTGGACTTTAAAGTCTAGCTACCTTCCATTTTGTTTAGTACCGAGATGTTTTTATTAGGAGTGGCACAAGCGTATGTTCTTTTAACACTAAGTCAAAAATTTCCATGCGTCTCATGAGAAAGAGAAAAAAAAATACTGTGTTGTACCGTTTATATATAATCTTTAAGTCGCCAGCTTCTAGTTAAGAGGTTTATTACAATTCTGCACTGCCCCTGTTCAATATGTTCCTTTGACACTCATATGTACTTTTTTAACGCTTTTGATGCAATTTTCTTGCAATGTTTTTTCTCCATTTTGCATGCAAATCGCTGATTCAAATTGTGAACGGCTGGGCTAGTTGGTCTCGCGTTGTTCTTCCCGTCAACAAATGGCAGTCCTTTTGCCACTCTGGTTTACCAGTTTGCTTCCCCCTTCGTGAACGCTACTCCGTGCTCTGCACTCGCTGGTCGTACACCGCGTCCTGTTCTTGTCCACCGCGGCGCTTGGGGTCACAGCACAGAGCGTAAGTGTCCTGGTGCCCATTGCATACTTCTTTACCCAGCCAGTCGTCTGTAGTACTCTCTGGTGCATTTTGCCATTGACTTAGGTTTTACCGCGCCAGCCGGCGTGGCCGCGCGGTTCTAGGCGCTATAGTCTGGAATCGAGCGACCGCTACGGTCGCAGGTTCGAATCCTGCCTCGGGCATGGATGTGTGTGAAGTCCTTAGGTTAGTTGGGTTTAATTAGTTCTAAGTTCTAGGTGACTTATGACCTCAGAAGTTAAGTCGCATAGTGCTCAGAGCCATTTGAACCATTTAGCCATATGCTAATCTGGACAGAAGGATAAGCAGTAGAAGAAGTTATATAGGCATCTAACAGCACATAAACACCGGAGAGGAACTGAGGATAAGATGGGAGCTCGGTATCTGAGAGCGTTGAGGCTCAAACCCGTGTATCAAGGCAGTCAATAGACGCAGTGTTTCTTCCGAAAGGCGTTTCACTCAGCATCACTCATACAATTACTATCGAAAGTACGGTCATATTGGAAATCAGACGAGATTCATTAAATCTATTCCCAATTGCGAATGTGGACAACCATTATCTGTAGAATGGAATGACGACAGTGAAAATTGGTTAGGTTAGGTTAGTGTTGTTTAACGTCCCGTCGACAACGAGGTCATTAGAGACGGAGCGCAAGCTCGGGTTAGGGAAGGATGGGAAAGGAAATCGGCCGTGCCCTTTCAAAGGAACCATCCCGGCATTTGCCTGAAACGATTTAGGGAAATCACGGAAAACCTAAATCAGGATGGCTGGAAACGGGATTGAAAATTGGTGCCGGACCGAGATTCGAACTCGGATTTTCCGCTTATCGCTACCAGTCGCCTTACATATGACTATCGGTGCACAACTCGAGACCCGACCCAAAGATCCATACGTCGTCGTGCACAGACAGCCAAATGGTAAGGTGACTGCTCGCGATAAGCGGGCAATCTGAGTTAGAGTCCCGGTCCGGCAGCGGTATTCACTGTCGTCATTCCACTCTACAGAAAATGGTTGTCCTCATTCGCAAATGAGAATACATTTACTGTATTTCATAATGACTGTAGTCGCCACAGTGCCTGTTCCTTTGGACAGGCATTCATGTCCTAAGGAACTTCGCATCGTATTCAGAATAACACAGACACTGCAATATTGTGTCAAGGCAACGGCCTTGCCGCAGTGGGCACACTTGTTCCCGGAGATCACCGAAGGTAAGCGCTGTCGGGCGTGGTCGGCACTTGGATGGGTGACCATCCAGGCCACCATGCGCTGTTGCCATTTTTCGAGGTGCACTCAGCCTCGTGATGCCAACTGAGGAGATACTCGACCGAATAGTAGCGGCTTCGGTCAAGAATACCATCAAACGACCGGGAGAGCGGTGTGCTGACCCCACGCCCCTCCTATCCGCATCCTCCACTGAGGATGACACGGCGGTCGGATGGTCCCGGTAGGCCACTCGTGGCCTAAAGACGGAGTACTGCAGTATCGTGTCAAGCCAGATTTGTAACTGTACCGAGGATTTCTTGGTAGCGAGAACACACTGTGTTACCTTGGATGGCTGGTCATCGACAGGTTGAGAAGTAACTTGGGATGTGCCCTGGGAAGAGTGTTGGATCCCTTGCTGTTCAGATTGTACATTAACAAACTTGCCGACAATGTTAACGGTAACCTCAGATTGTTCGCAAGTGATGCAGTTATCTGCAGTCTCTGAAAAATCTGCATAAACATTCAGTCAGATCTTGGTAATATTTGTAGGTGGTGCAAAGACTGGCAAATGGCCTTAAATAGGCAGAAATGTAAAATTTTGTACAAAACGATAAAATGTAGAATCCTAAGACTAGGACATCAATGAGTAATAGGTGGAATCCGTCAAATATATGGTCGCAAAAAATTGCTGAAATATGAAATGGAATGATAATGTAGGTACAGTCGTAGGAGAAGCAGGTGGCAGACTTCGGTTTATTGGCAGGATACTGGGGAAACGGCATCAGTCTACAAAGCTACAAAGGAGACTGGATTGAAATCACTCATAGAATACTGCTCAAGCGTGTGGGACCCGTACCAGCTAGGACCAACTGGGAAGAATATTGAATGTGTAAAGGAGAGGAGCACCACGAATGGTCACCCGTCTGTCTGAACCATGAGCCATGTGAGAGCGTCAGGAATGTGCTGAAGAAACTAAACTGGCGCACGCTTGGAGATAGACGGAAACTATACCATAAAAGCCAACTTAGAAAGCTTCTGAAATAAACTTTAACCATGAGTCAATGAATATACTACAGTTCCCTACATATCACTCACATGGGGATCACAAAGCAAAGTTACATTGATTATGGTGCACACAGCGGCTTTTAAGAAACCATTGTTACTGCGCTCCATATGAGAATGGAACGGGATAATGTCGTGGTAAGTAGTGCGATGGGATGTTCACTCTGACAGACTATTAATGCCATTAAATGTAGGGCTCTTAATCAGTTGTGGGTAAGACACTAACGGAACGACAGTGGGGGAATGTGCTACCATTCACTGCCAGCTGCAGACTTGTGAGGTGGCAGAATAACTGAAGGTCAATTTCGCACCTCACATAAGAGCTTCATACATGGTAACGGGAAGGTGAATATGACACCTAACTTACTTCGGCAGTAATGAACAACTATGCCTGTATGTAATGCAAAAGGAATAACACTCAATCAGTGGCATTAACACACCGCTCCTATAAAAATGCATGTCAATGAGCAGATGGTGAAACAAGCAGCGAGAGGAAAAGTTTTATGTGGAAACAGACGTGGGCAGAAGCAGAGGTCGCACCGTGGGAAGCACCACGAAAACCTCTTGGGGGTGTCCCACGGCGAGAGTCAGCGACTGGTTCAAATTGCTCTGAGCACTATGGGACTTAACATCTGTGGTCATCAGTCCCCTAGAACTACTTAAACCTAACTAAATTAAGGACTTCACACACATCGATGCCTGAGTCAGGATTCGAACCTGCGAGCGTAGCGGTAGCGCGGTTCCAGACTGAAGCACCTAGAACTGATCGGCCACAACGGCCGGCTCAGTGACTGGACAGGTGACGCATACTGGAGAGCAAGTAATGGGATGTCGCAAGAAGGAAAGAAAGAAGCTTTAGAAAACTGCGTTTCGGAATTCCAAATGGATGCAAACAAAACCAATGACGCAGTTGATCACGTGAACAGCAAATGGTACACATGCGATGTACGCATATAACTTTTAGACGTCTGGAGCGGGTGCAAAACGTCCGATTGGCGGAAACGAACTAGGAACGGGTAAAGTGTCGAGATTTCGATGCAGTTTAATGGTAGGGCCCTTGCGATTGGCAGAGAGAGTTTCCACAAAATAAGAGGAACGCTCTTATTGGTCGATAAAAGCCATGACGTGGAGAACGAAAGAACCCAGGTGGGGAGACAGTTTGGCTACGAGAAAGACAAGAGCAAAATTTTCGAGGACTCTTCTCTGAACTGGCGTCAAGTGCAGAACAGGGCGCATAATGCTCTGTACGATGCAGAGGAGAAATATGTGTGAACACTGTGATCACTGCAGCAGACACTCAGCTAGATATTATCTGTAGCGTCGTTGAGCTCCAACTGTGGAGAAACTAACCAGCCAGTTAGTTAATTGTTCTTCCTAGGACTGAGAGGGCATTTTAATATGCACACTGCTCCAGCCATGCGCGTGCATATCGCCATATTCCAAAACTAGGGACGAGTACATGTTTTCTCGCATAATGAGATATATAGGGAGAGTTTCTGCTGGAAAAATCAGCAAGGGCTTAGTCTTTACGGGAATTTCAGTGCACGAGAGCAACCATGCAGATGACAGCTCATCATAGCTAAGGTAAATACCACAAGCAGAGGTGTAAACTTGTTGGTTCACCAGCATGTATCCACTGTGAACTAGAACGACCTTGGGTAATATTTTGCTCAACTTGTCACAAAACTAACCATCCTCGATAGACTTGATTGTTATCCTAACTGGTATTGATCTTTGAACCGGAATCAGTACTGGCCAACATCATGACGTAGTCGTAAGAATAATTTTGGAAAGAAACTTCTAGTTAAAATTTACTATTGTTGTGTTTAGGATTATTTCACTTCCTGAGGAGGAGATGCGTTTGTTTGACAACTGTCATAACATTATCACATTGTAAACTGTGTAAATGCGTGTTTTTCTGTGGTAAGATTGCAACATTAAACCAAAATATTTACAACTTACACAGTCGTTGTTATGTCCTCAAAATCTTACAAACTGAAACCATGACACTAAGCTCGTACTTTGTACAGCGTAGTTAAAAGGTGAGCAAGAGTCCCTGTAAATGGGCATATAATTCGATGAGCAAAAACATTATCACCGCCTGTTTAATAGCGTGATGGTGCACTTTTCAAGAACAGTATAGCAGCGATTGTATTTAGCATAGAATCTAGAAGTCCTTGATAGGTTTCCAGAAGTATATGGCACCAGATGGTCTGCTCACAGGTCCCTAAATTCCCGTAAATTATAGGACGGTGGTTTGTTGTCACGCAGCTGGCTCCCGAAATGTGCCCAATGGGTACAGATCAGGGCATTTTGTGGCCAAGACGTTCATGTGAGTTCACTATGATGCTCCTCAAAGCACTGAAACACGATTCTGGCCTTGTGTCGACGAGTTATCCTGCTGGAAGGTGTCATCACATCAGAGAAGGCTTCAACCATGAAGGAACGCAAGTTGTCCACAATAATGTTCACGTATTCACCACTTTCATGGAACCTGCAAGTACTGCCATTGGTCCTATGGGAGCCCAACCTAATACAAGCCATAGCATAACGCTGCTCTCATTGACATGCACCTGTTGAACGGTGCATGTTTCAAGCAGCCGTGCTCCTGGATGACGGCGTGTAAGGATTCAACCATCGACCTTGTGTAGCATGAAATGCGATTCATTCGGCAGGCGACACGTTTCTATCGATCCACTGTGAGAATTAAGCGATACTGTGCCCACTGGAATCGTAACTAGTGATGTTTCTGGGTCAACACAAAACACGCAGGGGTCGTGTGATGTGGAGCTCCATGTTCAACAATGGTCTCTGAAACACTTGTGTCTGCACTTCCATTGTACTCTGTCGCCAGTTTTGCCACACACCGCTACCCATCCTGGATTACACAGTGGGGGATCTTCCTACCCTTAGATTTTGTGATGAGGTGTGGACGTCATATACCATACGGCCAACTTGGTGCGCAAGCAGCCGACCAGCTTCGTCGTTTTGGAGATTCTCGTTTCCACCGTAGTGCCACAACATTGTGCTCTTTATCAAAACCGCTTACAACAGAGGATTTAAGCATTTGTGGCCAGCATCGTCACTATGACTGCCAATTCGTCTGTCTTCATCATTCTTCCCTTATTGCGTCACGTGTCTCCAACACCATCAGGGGCATTCAAACTCGCGTTAGGCAGTGGTGTGAATGTGTGGTTCTTTTTTGTCAAGTTGTGCAATGGATTGATCCAACAAGTACCCTTTGGCTCCTGCAAGAAAGAATTTCCACCTCACACTACTAGAGAAGTCAGACAGGCGCTCCTAATGTACCAACAAGAACTGCTTGAAAAACATTCAGCAACAAATATCTTCTGGAGTCGTCTGCTGTAAGGAAATGACAGAAAAATATCTATATTCTTACGTAACTAGTGGAATACTTGGGTACTGAAGTATTGCTAGTTAGTGTAAGAAAACCATTAAATAAACGAAAAATATTATTTATCCAAAAAAATTCTGAGAAACCAAGTGAAAATTTTTCTTATAAATTAATAAATTTCCTGGTTCTTTTCGGAACAGTAGATTGCCTCTTATGGATAGGAACGCTATTATTTTACAAAGTATGGAAAAGTTCTTTTCTCCCTTTTCTTTAAGAATGTTCTGTACTCTGCAAAATGGCTGAGAGCCACCCCTACACAACTTGAATAGCTTTTCTAGGTATGGTCAAGGCTGTCATGTGAGAAATGTAATGGAGTGTTCTGTAATGGAGGAAAGATGGGGCTCGCATATGCTGTAGTGCACAATACCATGAGCTGCGACAACTGCTGCCTGTGTTGCTTGCTGCTGACATATAACACAACTATCTCTTTCTATCTGGATTGACCTTTGCCAATCAAACTCTCCCTACACCTTGATGAAGTCAAGGACTCCTGAAACTTCCTGGCAGATTAAAACTGTGTGCCCGACCGAGACTCGAACTCAGGACCTTTGCCTTTCGCGAGCAAGTGCTCTACCATCTGAGCTACCGAAGCACGACTCACGCCCGGTACTCACAGCTTCACTTCTGCCAGTACCTCATCTCCTAGCTTCCAAACTTTACAGAAGCTCTCCTGCGAACCTTGCAGACTAGCACTCCTGAAAGAAAGGATATTGCGGAGACATGGCTTAGCTACAGCCTGGGGAATGTTTCCAGAATGAGATTTTCACTCTGCAGCGGAGTGTGCGCTGATATGAAACTTCCTGGCAGATTAAAACTGTGTGCCCGACCGAGACTCGAACTTGGGACCTTTGCCTTTCGCGTTCAAGTGCTCTAAAGTTTGGAAGACAGGAGACGAGGTACTGGCAGAAGTAAAGCTGTGAGTACCGGGCGTGAGTTGTGCTTCGGTAGCTCAGATGGTAGAGCACTTGCCCGCAAAAGGCAAAGGTCCCGAGTTCGAGTCTCGGTCGGGCACACAGTTTTAATCTGCCAGGAAGTTTCATATCAGCGCACACTCCGCTGCAGAGTGAAAATCTCATTCAAGGACTCCTATCCGCCCATAGTCTAACTATTGGCTTGGTACACCGGTCAGATAACCAGTCCACTGCGATGCCACTCAATATTCGCTCGCAGGAGTTTAAGTAGTACTCTGTCCATGTTCACACCACACAATAAGTGTGGCGGCCAACACAGAGAACAATGCTTCATTGCGAGAGACTCAATATAGAGTATCACTCCGATTCGCTACCGACAGAGGTGCTCTCCCAGTGAAGTACTGAGGAGAGACTTTGTTCCTCGCTCTTTGCGTACACGTACGAGCGCGCTCACTCTCAGTATGTGTACCTGCTCCAAGAGCAACAATGGAACGGCCCCCTTTTTCTGGAAAAATTGCTAGGGTATATCGTTTGTTGTCTTCCCTCACTCCTCTGGCTCATTGCATCAGAAATATCCCGCCAATCAGCGTTGCTCTTTTAAATGGGAGAATGACGTTTAGTTTAAGTCGACCAATGAGGAAATATGTAGCATCTCCGTTAGCCGTTTACTGTCCTGTGAGAACTCTGTAACTACGCAGTTGGTCCATGAAAAAATTCGTCTTCTGGGCACTCCCACACAACGTAGCGGAATTTGCTTTAAGTCGAACACGGGGGTCGTTATCCCTTCGCTCTGGCAAAAGCTGTCCTATCTCTGGGCGGTCGCTCCGGCCAAAGTAGGTGTGTGTTGGCTCACCCCTCTGAAGGGACAGGCCTCCCAGTGGGCTGGTTGCCTCTTTTGAACGAAAATTCCTGTGGCCGTCATGTTGTGTATGCCAGCCTCGACTTTTTCAACCTCAGTGCACACTTGCAATTTACTTATTAGATTTGCATATTGCTTACATGAATTCATACAAAATTGACTCTACCTTATCGATTTTGCGTTCGAATGAAGCGTCTTGATGTGCAGAATACGATTGTGAGGACGGAATATGTAAGAAATGAAGGTCAGGAGACCACGTCACCTTACAGTAGTCATAATGCTTTGGCTCATCAGTGTACAATGGTAACATTTCGTGCATCAGAAGGGGCTTCGGAAAACTATTCGAAATGTTTGTATCCACTCATGTTGTAATGAACTAATTCAGAGAAAATGAATAAACTGTCGAAAGGATTAATAAACTGCTGCCTGGACACGAGATCACCCCATAGTGGTGTTTACACCTAAATAACTGATTCTGGCTGTATTGCCTTTAAATTTTGGCACATGTCTTGGATGTTTTCACGAAAACCGACAACGCTTACGTTAACAAGTGCTACATCACTGTACCCTCGATTTCAAGTGCTTTCGACTGTTGTTAAAAAAGTACATCGTTCCACTGAGAAAACGGTTTATGTAAGAGTTGATAGTACTATCTGAGTAGCAAATAAAGTTGTGTGTCCCTCTTCCTAGCATTATTTGCCTAAAAGCTCGTTTCTAGGTAAAAACTAGCCCCTTATAGAATCATTCTGTTGTTCGTCCATCCGTCTGTCTGTGGACCCTACACCTCCTTGTTCCGCTGCCAAGACAATAACTTTCGATAAAAAACTAAAAATTTGAGAAACCATTTAGGCTAATATGTCTCTGTTAAGACCCCTTTTTCTCAGGAACGGGTAAGCGTATCTAGTTGAAATTTGTCACGTACTAATTTCTACAATCCTTTAGTGGTGTGAAACATTTCATCCTCTAAGTCATTTACATCAAAATGTACAGCCATTTATGTCATGTAATGTGATACAAACTCACTCATCGAAAGCTATAGGATAGTTCCCGTTGACCTATATTCATGAAATTTGGTAAGAAGCAAGGTTTCACTGTTACTGTAAAGGAAAAAATCCGAAAATAGTTTATTTATAATTACATCATTCTAATGGTTTTTTTTTTTTTTTTTTTTTTTTTTTTTTTTTTTTTTTTTTTTTTTTTTTTTGTAATTTGCTATTAGACTTTTGGTTGCTCCATCTATTGAGACACCTTTTTCTTAGGGACGGGTGGATATATCAGAAGGGAATTTATATCACATAATAAAGTCTATGGTCTCTTGGTGGTGTAAAACAATTAAGGTTCTGTTTCAATTCAGACCAAAGATACGGCCATTTCCCTCACAACTTTGATATCTTGCCAGTATCGATATCGATAACAGGTGAAAACCGTCGAAATTCTTTGATTCCAGGGTTGGATGATCCATCTGTATACATAATTAAGTTTGAACAGAATCGTTGGTGTACGAGTCTTACTCGCACTTATCGGGGTTTTTTATATCTTGAACCATTCACGAAATAAATGGGGGTAAACTTTCAAATACTTTTCACTGTAGAAGTATTTGTACTGAAGGTAACGTCTGATTATATATAGGTTGGTCACAATGAAATTGGTGCGGAAAATATTTACAATAAGAGAGATGTGGGATTGGCCTTTGTTAATTAACATAATGGTTCTTATTCTATACGGGGCCCGTTTTGCATAATTTTACCATTTAGTTTTGCACTGCGAACTCCTCTGGTGGTTTCGCCAAACCACTTGTAGCCTTAAACTCTTGTACTAACAGTTCCACACCCGTTTCCCACGAACTGTGCTTAGCAAACACTCGACAATAAACACGTACTGTTTTATCACTAGCCCACTGAAGACGTCTCCTCCTCTCACTCACTCAGACGTACTGTGACAGCAAAGTACTCGGGATAGAGCATGCGTGAGGTGCGATAGCTATCGCTTGGTGCACCGAAATCACAGTGCTAAGGATTTTGTGTGATGGGCAGCTCGGCTACTGGTTAACAAGCGTCATTTCCGCATCAGTGTTATAAATATCAAAATCCAGTAAAACAGCTTCGATAGCAACAGATGTTTATTTTGGTTGGCAACACTGAAGTGACCATTGCGTTCGCTACTAACAATCTACTACAAACTAAACTGAGCCACACGGTTGGCAAATGCAATAATAGGTGTTTGAATTCGGAAATATATAAAACTGACAAGCAATATATTGGCTAGACAGGAAAAAACTTTGCTGCGTGTTTTAAGGAACATACAGTAACTGTCTCTCACAACAAATCACTATTTGGTCAGCTTTTGACGCAGAATAAGCATGCAGAAGGTTCCACTGACAATAAAGCACCTAAGGAAATACTGCTTAATATCCCTGACGAGACGGAAATTTACGCACATTTCAAAGATAAACCACTGTCGTTGTTGAATGAACAGCCTGATTTTAGGGAAAAATACTTCCTTGAACTTTTTGACGATTTACTATAAGACTGATGCAGCCTACTCTGTATACTTTTATAGCAAAGAAATCAAGAGCTCCATCCATTTTCAGTTACATTGGCACTAACAGTACTAGTTCAGAGCATTACTGTGATGCGTATTATCATAGCATTGTAAGACCGATAGACGGCCACTTAATATCTTTTATTTTTGATTAAATATTTTAGTTTTTTAATATAAATACTACACGAGTGACAAATTATTCTCTATAATGATCACTCATTCTTTTACTGATGAGACTAAACCGTATCTAATATATATTCAATGTGTTTCATTTATTACACGATTTTCTGTCGCGAGTAAATGTGGTCACGATTTTACGTCTGACAAATTATTCTCTATAACGATCACTCATTCTTTTACTGATGAGACTAAACCGTATCTAATATATTTTCAATGTGTTTCATTTATTATACGATTTTCTGTCGCGATTAAACGTGATCACGATTTTACATCTTGTTTTTCGTTTGTTTAAACATCTGGAGGACCTTGCTTTCATTTTATCTCACGGTATATACTTACAAGGCCATTGTGCTATTATGTTATAGCAAACTTTTCGTGTCATGCTAAATAGTACGTAGAGATATTCTAAAGCCAGTACTTGTCAGAGTTTTATAGCCAGGTTCTTTGACAATAGTGTACTGTCCTCAGTTGTTTCTTCTAACCGCTGGTGGCCGAATCGTGGCAGTTTCTTCGCTACTATCAGCTCTATCGGCTTTCAAAGCCGTAACATGACGATCAGCTTCCAAGCCATCGAGTAGACGCCAGCGTCCCACCTTCTACCACGGTGTCTTTTGTGGTCCGTGCTGGAGTCTAACTGTTGATACCGACAATCCATTGTAATGGTAACCAATACAGTCATCCTGCTATGACTACTCTAAACGTGTTCATACAAATGCCCGTAGAGGGCAGTCTACTCAGAAAACCAATCAAATAATGCAAGTTATTGCATTTATTTATTTTGAAAAGATTACAAGGGATCTGTTGTGAAACATAATGTATATAATTTCTGTATATATCTTTGTACCCACTGAAAATTTAACTATACCATTGTATGTAACCTACTCACGTAATGTGTACGTGAATGACTGTCAATCAATTAATGCCGTGTGTGACGGGGGGGGGGGGGGGGGGGGGCTCCTCACATTGTATACCGTTGACGTCTGTTTTCTAACGGACCTTGCTCGGTCCAGCCGCCATCATGGGTACAAAGTTCTATTCTCTTATTGTTGTAGGTTTTATTCCAGATGCTTTTAGCCATGTCACCATCGTTTTGTATAGAAATCCCTCTGAATGCGTATGACTATTGCATTGCAGTGTTTACAGTATGAAGATAGTATAAACTATAACCGAAACAGATTGCCAACTACAGTAAACATCACGTAATAAAATAGAACACCTACAGCCGGCCTTACGATGTTATTTATTATACGGCTACCAGTTTGTGCTTCAGTACACCAACTCCAGGCCTTAAATGACGCTGAGGGTATTAACTTCTGTCCGCATCTCGTGGTCGTGCGGTAGCGTTCTCGATTCCCGCGCCCGGGTTCCCGGGTTCGATTCCCGGCGGGGTCAGGGATTTTCTCTGCCTCGTGATGACTGGGTGTTGTGTGCTGTCCTTAGGTTAGTTAGGTTTAAGTATTCTAAGTTCTAGAGGACTGATGACCATAGATGTTAAGTCACATAGTGCTCAGAGCCATTTGAACCAATTTCTGTTAACTCCTATCGTATACACGACTCATCAGTGGTCAACATCTATGAACTGATTTTCGCAGACTACATGTAACAACGGTATTGTGTCTCTGGAGTGTATAGTTGACGGTTGGAGACACAACATTGTTGTTACATGTAGTCTGCGAAAATCAGTTCATAGACGTTGACCACTGATGAGTCGTGTATACGATTGGAGTTAACACACTCAGCGTCAGTTAAGACCAGAATATGGTGCAATGAAGTAGTGAAACTGGTAGCCATATGACAAATAACAGTGTAAGGACGGCTGCAGGTGTTCCGTTGTATTACATAAGTGAACGACCCAAGTCCTTCAAACCTCCAATCAAAAGGGATGGACATCTAAAAAAAAATCTGTTTCGATCGAGACTATTTTACTGAATTTTAATATTTTAATTCGATCGCTGTTCACTCTCGATGAAAGACAATTCTCTAAAATTGTAAAAATGGCTCTGAGCACTAAGCGACTTAACTTCTGAGGTCATCAGTCGCCTAGAACTTAGAACTAATTAAACCTAACAAACCTAAGGACATCCCACACATCCATGCCCGAGGCAGGATTCGAGCCTGCGACCGCAGCGGTCGCTCGGTTCCAGACTGTAGCGCCCAGAACCGCACGGCCACTCCGGCCGGCTAAAATTGTAAAAGCCTTATAAATAGTCTCTGTGCCAGTTTTATTTTATCGACCCCGTAATTCCTTTGTGTAAATAGCTTTTAACCACATTTCTTATGAATACCAACAATATATTACCACGTGACAATAGTTTTCAGACAGTCTAATAAACGAAAACCTTCTAAAGACAGCACATAAACAGCAGAAACCTCTACGGCTAGAGTCGAAATAAACAAACTGTGTCTTGCATAACGCGGATATCCTCTCCCAGTTTTCTAGGATTTCCCTACCCTACACAGCTGTGCACGACGGCGTGTGCCTCTACTGGCGCCACGGACAGCGCCAGCTGCGGAGCGCCCTCCCAATACGGCAGCCAGCGCACGTGGGACTGAAACTTGCAGTGGCCAGTCGCCAGCCCCGCCGCTGCCGATGAAAATTTGATTGGCGCACGTCGCCGGCATTAGTCGTTTGGCTCCACTGGCGCCAGCAATGCGCGTCCCCAGGGCGGAGTACAGGACGTATTTACTGGCGCGCCAGCGGGCATTGGCGGCCAGTCGCATGAAGGCTTCCAGCTGGCCGCTTGTCACGTTCCTTCGCGCATGAAATAATCCTACAGGGCGAAGTGGCAAACCTTCTCACTTCAAATGTGTTTTGACATCTTTTCACTTAGGTGGACAGACACGAGGAGCACATAAAATATTGAACAATATCGTTTAGTTTACTATGTCGATAGTGTTCAGGTTACGTTCGTCTACGTGCAGCGCTCTGAAACCAGTTTTGTCATGCTAATGTATGGCAGGATAAAATTGGTTTTATTCAACTTAATAAAAACCTGAAAATCATCATCACAATATTACACACGACTGAGAACGAAAGGAAAACAAGAATTTAAGATATTCGTTTAGTTTAAATGTGTGAATTCCGAGGAACAAAACTGCGGAGGTCATGCTCGAGGATGGACTCCAACCTTCGGCGGGAGGGGCCGCGCAATCCGTTACATGGCGCCTCTAACCGCGCGACCACTCCTCGCGGCTCGTTCAATTTGGTTCAGCTTACTGTGTGCCGTAATCCCGGCAAGTCCTATATTTATAAAAGTATCAGCATGTTTACATAAACAGATTAATTAGAACCTTAAACTACAACAAAAGGAGGTAAATGTAATTGAATGACAGACTGATAGTATCAGTTCAGCTATTAACCTGTGGAGCCAAGGGAGTCGCCAAACAGACGTGATGATGATCGCCCCAGGGGGTCCACATCTCATTCGTGGATACGTGCGTGGCGAGCACGGGACCCCGAGCTAGTGCGGCTCTCTTTCCTTTCTGGGCTGCATACCTTCCTTTGCCACATCCTTTCCCGTCCCCCATCCTCTCCCCCCTCCCTCCCCCCCGCCTCTTCCCTTACCCTGCTCCCTCTTTGGCAGTACGTTTCGTGCCTACGTCCGGAGACGGACGCTTGTAACTGTAAGACATAGTTTCTCTTCTTTGCTCTCTATGCTGGAACGTCTCTGTCCTCCCTTTGCCCTTCTCTTTTCCTTGTCTCTTCTCTTTACCCTCTTCTCCGCTGCGGCGTTTGAGACCTCTCTCCTTTCCTTTTTTTGTTCCTCCCTTTCTCTTTCTTTCCTCTCTGTCCGTGTCTGAAGGCCGATACACGCCTTCCCACGCATAGCCAGTGACGGGTTAACGTTAAATTCCCCGCCCTGGGTAGACAGGTAGGACATGTACGTACCCTCTGGTAAAGGCCAGACCCAGGGAGGAGTGATTACCAGAGCTTGTACCTTCCGAAGGTGCCGACTGGTCCCTCGGTAGGTGTGACCTGAGGTGTGAATAATCGCCTAAGGCGGGAGTGCCCTCATAGAGGGCCCCCACAAGTAAGGAGTGTGCCATCGGAGACGTCGGTAATAATGGGGAATACTTTCGCAATGGTTTCCTCTATGTCTACAACTTCTGCTCACAAGCGAAAGTTAGGTAAGTCTCAGCCACAGACAATTCTTCCATCAGTGCCACAGTTCCTTGTTGTTTCTCGGTCTGACGAAGGTCAAGACTTCTTCACAGTCAACCCTTTCATTATTCAGAAAGGTGTCGACGCAGTTGCAGGTCTTGTAAGGTCTTGTTCCCGATTACGAAATGGCACCTTGTTGTCAGAAACAGTCAGTGCCCTCCAGGCACAAAATTTCTGCGCACTCCACTGCTACACCCCTTCGCTGTCCAAGTGGAAACGCACCGCACTTTAAATTCATCATGCTGGATGATTTATACCCGCTCAGTCGTCGAATTGTCCAACGAGGACATTCAAAACTACCTGTCTGACCAGGGCATAACGGCTGTATATAGTCCTGAAAAGGGTTGACAACGACTTGGTACCAACCCGTTCTCTGTTCTTGACGTTTGACAGTTTCAACTTCCATCGAACATTAAAGCAGGATATGAGATAATTTCAGTTCGCCCTTACATCCCCAACCCACGCGTTGCTATCGGTGGCAGCGGTTTAATCACACCAGCCAGTCGTGTTCCAATCTGGCCAAATGCGGTACGTGTGGCAAGGATGCCAATGAGGGTGACTGTCCACCTCCATTCCCTCGTTGCATCAACTGTATGGGCGACCACGCTGCTTCCTCTAGAGATTTCCCTGTTTTCAAAGATGAACGAATTATTCAGGAAGTCCGAGTGAAGGAAAAGGTGTCTGCATTTGCTACTCGTACGTTATTCGGCAGTCGAAAACCCACCGTGTCCGCAGCAGGTAAATACAGCACTGTCCTTGCCTCTCCTCGGCCTACTAAGGAGGCAGCCATGCAGATTTGCCATCTCACATTTAGTGCCACCGTCGTCAGATTGGCCAGCGCGAAGATCGTCCATTCAGCTTCCCCCCTATCACCTGCTCACTCTACGGCTCACCCTTCTCTGGAGCCCCAAAATCGGAGCCCGGACTTCCAAAAAGAGAGCCTACTAGCGAAGATATTTTACGTACTCCGACTTCACAATCATCGACTCCTCCCTCATCTCAACGTCCTGTTTCCAAGAAGGCTCATAAGAAACAGAGTTCCTCTCTTCTCCGCCACGGCGTGTCTCATCTACAGCGCCACCCAACAGTAACCGCCCTCGGCCGTCTTTCGTGTTGCCGAGGCGCACCGCTGGCGGCTTATCAACCGGCCGATCGCTGGTTGGAGGAGCTGCCCCCTAACAAACTAAGGATCAGGATGATCTGCCTTTGGCTGAATGCCGTTCCACGCTATCGGCCGCCGGCTCTCAGCGGTCGTTGAGTTGACAGCAACCGTGGTAAGATTCTTCCCTTTCATGTCCACCCTATGTCAATTATCCATTGGAATATCAGCGGCATCCAAGCCAATCGGGATGAATTGTCGATCCTCTTACGAGCCTACTCCCTGGTCGTCTTCTGTCTTCAGCAAACAAAGCTGCGTCACCACGCGATCGTTTTCTTTTCCCTCATTTCCCATCAGTCCAGTTTGATCTCCACTCTGCTGATGGCTCTCTGGCACACGGGGGACTTATGATTCTTCTCCATGATACTGTCCATTATCACCCAATCCCCTTAAATAGTTCCTTCCAAGCTGTCGCTGTCCGTCTTTCCCTTTCTGGATACACCTTCTCTCTTTGTACTGTATACATTCTATTGTCCACACCGATGGCAAGAGTTGATCTTCTTCATCTCCTTGGTCAGCTCCCGCCCCCCTATTTGCTTGTTGGGGACTTCATTGCCCACCACCTGCTTTGGAGATCTCTGCGTCCTTGACCGAGAGGCTCTCTACTAATTGACCTCTTCCACCAAGCGGATCTTGTTTACCTCAACACTGGGGAACCTACATTTTTGTATGTCTCCACGACAAATTTCTCTCATTTGGACCTTTCGGTCGGTACTGTTCACCTAGCTCGGCGCTTTGAATGGTTCGCTCTTGCTGATACACACTCGAGTGACCATTTTCCATGTGTCCTTCGATTACAGCCACAACTGCCATCTATGCGCCCAAGACGCTGGAAGTTTTCCCAAGCCGATTGGACACTTTTCTCCTCTCTAGCGACATTCGATGACCGTCACCTTCCTAGCATCGACGATCAGGTCACTCTTCCTTGGTGGAACAAGGCGTGCCGTGACGCAGTACGCGAGCGAAGACGTGCTCTTCGCGTTTTCCGCCACCATCTTACGGTGGCCAACAGTAACCGCTATAAACAGTTACGTGCCCAATGCTGTCGCATCATCCACGATAGCAAGAAGACGAGTTGGGACTTCTATACCGGTTCCTTTAACACCTTCACTCCCTCATCTGTAGTTTGGAGTCTAATTCGACGGTTATCCGGTACGTGTAGTTTCTCCCCGATCTCTGGGCTCACTGTCGCGAATGATATCTTAGTGGACCCAGTCGCAATTTCTAACTCATTGTGTCAACACTTTGCTGAGATTTCGACCTCTTCAAATTCCCCCCAGCCTTTCTCCCGAAGAAACGAGCAGCGGAAGGGTGACCTCTTGCTTTCTCCTCTCAAAATAGCGAAATCTATAATACCGTTTTCTCCATGCAGCAACTCCAACACGCACTCACTTCTTGTCGCTCTTCCCCCCCAGGACCGGATAGCGTCCACGTCCAAATGTTGCTGCATTTATCATACCATTGCATTAGCCCCTTCGTCTTTATAATAGAATTTGGACGACAGTACCTTTCCCAGAAGATGGCGGGAGGTTATCGCCATTCCACTTCCGAAACCTGGAAAGGACAAACATCTCCCCTCTAGCTATCGCCCCCATATCCCTCACGAATAGTGTATGCAAGGTTTTGGAGCGTATGGTGAATTGCCGTTTAGCCTGGTGGTTGGAGTCCCGAAGCCTTTTAACACCTTCCCAGTGCGGTTTCCGAAAGCATCGTTCTGCAGTTGACCATCTTTTTGCTCTCTCCACTTATATCTTGAACAATTTTCTCAGGGAACGCCAAACGGTAGCAATATTTTTTGATGTGGAGAGAGCATTCGATACCTGTTGGCAACCTCCGCACACTGTTCTCTTGGAGCTTTCGAGGTCGGCTCCCCATTTTTATTCGTGAATTTATGACAGAGTGCTTATTTATTCTCTCCCGTGCTTTCTCCCAGGAAAACGGGGTGCCCCAGGGCTCAATGCAGTGTGTTGTACTGTTTGCCATCGCCATAAGTCCAATTATGGACTGTCTCCTTCCCGATGTCTCAGGCTCCCTCTTTGTCGACGATTTTGCGATCTACTACTGCTCTCAACGGACCAATCTTCTTGAACGACGTCTTGAAGGATATCTCGATCGCCTCCACTCATTGAGCATCGAAATCGGCTGCCGCTTTCCTCCCAGTAAGACTGTGTAATTTTTTGGCGTCGTACGGAGTTTTCTCCGTCTTCCCTACACCTAGGCCCTGTCCACCTTCCGTTCGCGGACGTCGCCAAATTCTTGGGACTTACGTTTGACAGAAAACTGTGCTGATCCTCCCGCGTTTCATATCTTCCGGCTCGCTGTCTGCGACCCGTCAACACCCTCCGTATTCTGAATAGCGGACCGAGTGGTCCTTCTCTGCCTATATCACGCCTTAGTGCGCTCGAAATTGGATTGTGGAAGCATAGTTTACTCCTCTGCACGGCCGTCTATTCTTCGGCGTCTCGACTCCTCCCACCACTGTGGACTGCGTTTAGCGTCTGGAGCTTTTTACACTAGCCCCGTGTAAAGCCTTTATGCTGAGACTGCTGAACCTCTGCTGTCCAATCAGCGAGCTGTTCTTCTGAGTCGTTACGCTAGTCATCTGTGATCCATGCCTGCTCATCCGGCCCATGCCCTTTTTCTCGACGCCTCCTTGGATTTAGGGTATGCAGGTCGCCCTTCCTCTCTACTAACACCGGGAGTCCGCTTCTGTCAACTGCTACGTTCTCTTTCTTTCCACTTTCCTAAAACTTTCTTGACAACTGGGGGTACGGCGCCACCTTGGCTTCGCCTCCGGAGCTGCCTGCTCAGTGACCTTTGTCGGTTTCCCAAGGGTAGTACCCCTCCTCTCGTTTATCGTCGGGCATTTGCTGCTCTATGCGCGGAAATGGAGGATGCCACATTGATTTACACTGCCGGCTCGAAAACAACATTTGGTGTTGGGAGTGCCTATATTGTTGGCGACACCCCTAACGGATTTCGGCTTCCCGACCAGTGTTCGGTTTGTACTGCGGAGCTTTACGCTGTTCTCCAGGCTGTCCAGTACATCCGTCGCCATAAGCGGATACGGTCGCAGGTTCGAATCCTGCCACGGGCATGGATGTGTGTAATGTCCTTAGGTTAGTCAGGTTTAAGTAGTTCTAAGTTCTAGGGGACTGATGACCTCAGAAGTTAAGTCCCATAGTGCTCAGAGCCATTTGATTTGTCCACCCTCTGGTCCACCGGATTCAGAACTGCATCCACTTGCTCCACTTGGGGGGCGTCTCTGTGACATTCCTCTGTATTCCAGGGCATGTTGGTATCCGCGGAAATGAGGCAGCCGATATAGGGGCCAAGGCTGCAGTCTGTCTTCCTCGACCCGCTGTTCGCATGGTTCCCTTAGCCGATCTACAAAGTGTTTTATGTCATCGTGTTGCTCTTTTATGGCAAGCACATTGGTCTACACTTCCCGATAATTAATTACGGGACGTGAAACCTCTTCCCTGTGCTTAGACCTCTTCCTCCCGACCTCGTTGTCGGGAGGAGGTTATTTTAACTAGACTCCGTATAGGGCACTGTCTTTTTAGCCATCCCCCACATTCTCCCCACTGCTCTGAACTGTGGATAGTGAGACACCTTTTACTTGAGTGCCCCTATTTTACTCCGTTACGCGCCCGTCTACAGCTGTCACCTGATATATCTTCCATTTTAGCAAATGACACGCGCTTAGCCGATCGCGTCCTCGAGTTTATCAGTGTCAGAGAGATGACATCGGTCATTTGAAGCTGTTTTTGGGGGAAAACAACCCCCCTTCTATGGTTGTTTTCTAAGACTTCCTTCTATTTTTTGGTTTCCCCCTTTTTGAGTTTCGCTCCCATTTCTGCTGATTTCCAATCGGTTTTTTACCCTTTCCTTATGGCCGTAGCAGTTTTGCACCCTAAAACCATAACAAAAAAGCATGCATGATATCAATTTGTTTTTATAATTTTCATTATCTGCCGTCACCTCTAATTAATAAGGGCAGACGCCAGAGCCTTTTACGGCTGCACATTTTTCTCCCTTGTGTGCAAGGTTAAGTTGAGGATAGAGGGGGCTATTCTTGTTCTTAATTTTTTTATTTATGTATTCTCTTATTACGCGGTCCAGTCACAGTAATTTGACCACTGCCGCTGTTCGACGCCAGCGTGCAACAATCATTCAGACGGCAGGTGGCAGCACTAGCAGTGGAGGGTATATAGACATTGTCGGGGGAGACGCGGAAAAGGGTGCAGTCGTTGTTGTAATGCGTAAACGGGGTGATTTGGCTTCAAATCAAATGCCCCTGAGCACTATGTGACTTAACTTCTGAGGTCATCAGTCGCCTAGAACTTAGAACTAATTAAACCTAACTAACATAAGGACATCACACACATCCATGCCCGAGGCAGGATTCGAACCTGCGACCGTAGGGGTCACACGGTTCGAGACTGAAGCGCCTAGAACCGCACGGCCACACCGGCCGGCAGGGGTGATTTATCTGACGTCCAGAATGGCGTCATCGTTGGCTTTCGGCCAAGGATGGAAGTATTTCCGAAACGACTAAGTTTGTAACCGTGGTTCAAGGATACCGTGTATGGCAAAGTCTCGCCATCGATACCGACTCAGAGGCAACTGTGGTGCACCACGGGTTGTAGATGACAGGGGTGAACGACAGCTGCAGAGATGTGTAAAGGTGGATACACGTGCAACTCTTGAGCAGCTCACTGCCTAGAGGAACCAAAATGGTGCCAACAGTGTCTCTTCAACGAGCTCAAGCGAACGTTGCTGCATATGGGCCTTTGTAGCGAGCACCGGGTTCACGCACTTGTGCTGCCTTTTGTTCGTCAGATACAAAGGCTGGAATCTGCACGCCAGTACCGCATCGGCACGTTCACCGAGTGATGGCAGATGGCCTTTTCAAATTTATCACGTTTTATGTTCATCTCTTCCTGCCGTTGCAGTGTAAGGGGTGAAACGTCAGCAAACAAGGCGGGAGTGTTATGGTCTGGGGGATGTTCTCGTGGCATTCCCTGCGTGATCTCGTCATTCTAGGAGGAACAATGGATCAACACCAGTGAACATCTATCTTTGGGGACCATGTTAACCCCTACAAGCAGATTGAATTTCCTCGTCACGATGGCATCTTCCAACCGGACAATGTGCCGGCCGGCGTGGCCGTGCGGTTCTAGGCGCTACAGCCTGGAGCCGAGCGACCGCTACGGTCGCAGGTTCGAATCCTGCCTCGGGCATGGATGTGTGTGATATCCTTAGGTTAGTTAGGTTTAATTAGTTCTAAGTTCTAGGCGACTGATGACCTCAGAAGTTAAGTCGCGTGGTGCTCAGAGCCATTTGAGCCAGTTGAACAGGACAACGTAATGTGTCACGCAGCTAGCAGTGAACGTTCGTGGTTCGAAGAGCAAGAGGATCAGTTTATCGTACTCCCCTGCCCACTAGACTCCCCGGCTTTAAGCCCAATCGATAATCTGTGGGACCACCTCGATCGGGCTTTTCGCGCCATGGATACTCAACCTAGAATCGTAGAGCAGCTGGCCACGGTACTGGAGTCGGTATGGCTCCGCATCCCTGTCGGTACCTTCCAGAACCTCAGCGACACTCTTCGTGCATCTGTCACAGCAATCAGCCCTGCAGAAGGTGGTTATTCACCCTTTTGAGAGATGGTTCTTTTAATGTAACTGGACAATGTATATATTCAAACCGAGCAAAATGGCGCGGTTGTTTAACAGTGGACTTATATTAAGGTGGTGTGAGTTTACATACCTGACGATCTCAAAGATTTAGATATGATGTGTTCTTTCTGAACTGGGGAATGGTGAAATACGCTAACTGGAACGGACATGGGCTATAGTCTTCCCTGGCTTTTCCAATATGGCCTCCGCTTTTAATGGCCTAACTCAACAGTGAAACAGAGATGAAGAAACTTGCAAAGGGTAGGCAGTAACACCAGTGTCATAGAACTATTTATCCATAAGACAAAGATATTACTGTCGGCAGTTTACTTTCCCATTTCTAAAAAAAAAACTCCCAATGAACCATGGACCTTGCCGATGGTGCGGAGGCCTGCGCGCCTCAACGATACAGATAGCCGTACCGCAGGTGCAAACACAACGGCGGTGGGGGGGGGGGGGGAGGGGGGAGAGGTGTGTCTGTTGAGAGGTCAAACAAACGTGTAGTTCCTGAAGAGGGGCAGCAGCCTTTTCAGTAGTTGCAAAAGCAACAGTCTGGATGATTGACTGATCTGGCCTTCTAACATTGACCAAAACGACCTTGCTGTACTGGCACTGCGACCGGCTGAAAGCAAGGGGAAACTACAGACGAAATTTTTCCCGAGGGCATGCAGCTTTACTGTATGGTTAAATGATGGCGTCGTCTTGGGTAAAATATGCCGGAGGTGAGATAGTCCCCCATTCGCATCTCCGAGTGGAGACAACTCAGGAGGACGTCGTTATCACGAAAAAGAGAACTGGCGTTCTACGAATCAGAACGTGGAATGTCAGATCCCTTAATCTGACAGGTAGGTTAGAAAATTTAAAAAGGCAAATGGATAGGTTAAAGTTAGATATAGAGGAAATTAGTGAAGTTCCGTGGCAGGAGGAACAAGACTTCTGGTCAGGTGAATACAGGATTATAAATACAAAACCACAAAGGGGTAATGCAGGAGTAGGTTTAATAATGAATAAAAAAAATAGGAGCGCGGGTAAGCTACAACAAACAGCGTAGAGAACGCATTATGGTAGCCTGGATAGAAACGAATCCCACGCCTACAACAGTAGTAAAAGCTTATATGTCAACTAGCTCCGCAGGCGACGAAGCGATTGAAGAAATGTATGACGAGTTAAAAGAAATTATTCAGATAATGAAGGGTGACGAAAATTTAAGACATAGGAGACTGCGTAGAAATGTTGGAGCATGTGAGGCAATATTGACCCTACGACTTATCTAAGAAGATAGATTAAGGAGTGGCAAACCTACGTTTCTAGCATTTGTAGACTTAGAGAAAGCTTTTCACAATGTTGACTGGAATACTCACTTTCAAATTCTGAAGGTGGCAGGGGTAAAATACAGGGAGCGAAAGGCTATTTACATTTCTTACAGAAACCCGATGGCAGTCATAAGAGTCGAGGGGTATGAAAAGGAAGCAGTGGTTGGGAAGGGAGTGAGACAGAGTTGTAGCTTATCCCCGATGTTATTCAATCTCTGTATTGAGCAAGCAGTAAAAGAAACAAAAGAAAAATTTGGAGTGGGAATTAAAATCCTTGGAGAAGAAAGAAAAACTTTGTGGTTTGCCGAAGACATTGTAATTCTGTCAGAGACAGCACAGGACCTAGAACAGCAGGTGAACGGAATGGACAGTGTCTTGAAAGATGGATGTAAGATGAACATCAACAAAAGCAAAACGAGGATAATAGAATTTCTCGAATTAAATTAGACGATGCTGAGGGTATTAGATTAGGAAATGAGAAACTTAAAGTAGTGGATGAGTTTTGTCATCTGTGGAGAAAATAACTGATGATGGTCGGAACAGAGAAGATATAAAATGTAGACGCAATGATAAGGAAGGCGTTTCTGAAGAAGAGAAATTTGTTAACATCGAGTATAAATTTAAGGTGTCAGGAAGTGTCTTCTGAAAGTAATTATATTGAGTGTAGCCATATATGGAAGTGAAACATGGACGATAAACAGTTTACACAAGAAGAGAATAGGAGTTTTCGAAATGTGGTGCCGCAGACGAATGCTGAAGATTAGATGGGTAGATCACGTAACTAATGAGGCGGTACTGAATAGAACTGAGAGAAGAGAAATTTGTGGCACAACTTCACTAGAAGACCCGATCGGTTGGTAGGAAATATACTGGGGCATCAAGGGATCACCACTTTAGTACTGGATGGCAGCGTGGAGGGTAAAATTGTAGAGGAAGACCAAGAGACGAATACACTACACTAACCAGATTCAGAAGGATGTGGGTTGCAGTAGGTACTTGGAAATCAAGAAGCTTGTGCAGGATAGAGTAGCATGGAGGGCTGCATCAAACCAGTCTCTGGACTGAAGACCACAACAACAACAACATTCTAAAAAAATTCCACTCCATTACGATAGGTAATTCGTCGCAAACATTGGCCCTTACGAAAGTCTAGTCACCATCTCTGTTATTTTCACGTGAGTTTTACTGTAGTGCGAGCAGAATGGCTAGCGTTTGTCATATTTCTTCACCAAAGTAGCTGCAACGGTTCGGAATGTTTCCAGATTAAATGGCTGATGTTCGGTGAACTGGAAATGTACGTCCTTGCTTAATGTCTCCTTCGCTACAGTTGTTTCTTGCCTGCAATTTTTCTAAAATTTAGCGAATTTCTACGAGGCGTACTTTTTTCAGGAACATGTTGTTGACAAAGTCACCTAGGTGTGACCGAGTTCCGAGACAGGTCTGTTTGAGATCCATTTCCGGAATGTGGCAACCAAAATCAAAATTCGGAACGATATACTGCAGAAGATAACCGTAACTGCCTGGGTTACCACTGCAACAGTCATCAGCTCTAGCCTCTACATACTCACTTGCAGAATACGTCCGTTCCACCTGGATAAATGGTGGTCGCACTAAAGTAATTTACACGCAGCTCAGTCAAACGACGCGACTGATCATAGGCTGTATTCGTCCCATAGGCACGCACTGGCTGCCAGTTCTTGGACATATCCCACCACAGTGCACTAGAAGGTCACAGCCATTGCTAAACGCGTGAAGAAGGATAAATAAAAACTGACCAGGTGCGAGGAGTACTCGCTCACTGAGGATTCCGTACAACCTTAATCGTGTATACAGACTGTTCATCCATTCTGGGAATAGAGAATGTCGACCATCTTTGCCTGTTATCGACATTGATGCTGGTAATATATCACTCCCAGGGGATTCTAATATTTTAGCGAATGTTTTAGTTTCAATAATATAGATGTGACACAGAACCATGAAGTAGGCAGGTTACCATCATGACAGTAATCAGTAGTTTTCGAATCAGGCTGATGGGTTCGCAGTGGTAAAAGTCAAACATCAGGCAAGGAATGACTAGTCTGCGAATGTTACTTTCACATCAAACTTGAAACGCCGTATCTACGTGCAGTTATCGCTCCTGGATGTGTGATGGTGGAAAAATTCCGAAACGCGTCATGCGAACAGGAAAGTCATTGCTTGCCTCAAGACTGATTTTTACCATTGCGATGCAGTCAGCCTGAATGCGGAGCTACTGACCGTCTTCATTTGAAGTTTGACATCGAATAACAAATGGCATAAGAAAGGTTGCTACATTCCAACCTGGATTTTCCACCGTTTGAAAGTTTTTGTGTGTGTGTGTGTGTGTGTGTGTGTGTGTGTGTGATATAATTACAAATTGACTACTTCTTGCTAAATTTCATTATTGAAGATTAACGGGAAGTACCCTATAGGTTTTAAAGAGTGAGTTTCCTATCATCAAAATATGTGACATAAATGACCGTACTTTTTGACTGCATTGACTTAAAAGCAAACATTTATTGTACCGCGAAGTGACGATATGTAGCATAAATTTCAACTAGAATGATCCACAGGTTCCTGAGAAAGTAGGTTTTCAACGGTCGGTCGGTCGGTCGGTCAACAAAGCGATCCTTTAAGGGTTCCGTTTTTACCAACTCAGCTATGGAACACTAAAAGCAACCCAGAGTTACCTGTTGATTTAGAAATTTCGCCATCAGAAACCAAGTGGATGAAGTCTAGAAAGCAGCCTGGAGTAACTTCAATGCACAAGAAGCTTGGAACAATCAATGGCAGGAGCAATCTTCCATGAAGCATCACCAGCTAATAAAAAAAACCTGGGAGTGAGGAGCAGGTTTTCATCTACGCTGACGACACTGGTACGTACAGGACTGGGGCAGATGTGGAACATGGCTGCGCCGTTGGGGATGGGGTCCACTCCTAAAGTGACTGCGGTGAGTACCAACACACAGTGCATCACGTAACAGTTTAATGTTCCCTCAGAGCATGCAGATGGACAGTGAATGTTCCCTCAGGACATGCAGATGGACAGTGGAAGACTTTCACAATTTTCAAAAGTTTCTAACTGGATTCCAAACCTGTACATAGAGTTATGAACCCTTTACGAACTTGCGATTTTGTGTATCTGTGTAGAAATGTATATACAATATTTGTTGAAAAAAAAATTAAAAAAGTAAAAGAAACCCTCCTTCCGAACAGGCCTTCAAAACTCGACGGTACCGACCGACTACCGTGTCATCCTCAGATGATGGGCGTTACTGGATGCGGATACGGAGTGGTTTGTGGTCAGAACACCGCGCTTCCGGCCGTTGTCAGTCCACGAGACCGGAGCCGCTACTTCTCAATCGAGTAGCTCTTCTGTTCGCCTCATGTGGCCTGAATGCAACCCACTAGCCAACAGTGGAGGGCAGAGCCTAACGGTCACCCATCCAAGTGCTACGCACGTCCGATAGCGCTTAACTTTGCTGACCTTTACCCGGTGTTACCACTGCAACAAGGCCGTTGGCATTTGTTGTAAATAGTTTGTCTAGTATTTCTCCCGTCATCATACGATAAATAAATTAATTGCCATAGAAAACTCTGAGATATGAGAAATTAATTAGAATTAAATTATCTGATGCAACCACGTGAAACTAATAAAAATACAACTTAAAAACAAACGTTTCATTGAAATTAATGACAAGTTCAAGACAACATCGTTACTGCGCAGTGATAAAAGTTGAATAAATGCAGCAAAAACAAGTAGGGAAGAATGAAAGAATATTGGAGTATGAAGTCCCTGATAACTTCAGTATGTCAAAGAGTGTATTCCAGTCATCGTTGTCGAAAGGCTTTTCTAAGGGTAGAAATGTTTAAAAATATCTGACAACAAATTTTTAAAACTATTTTTGATTTTTTTGTTTCTTTGGATTTCCTCCTAACATCTATCATTCATGACCGTATGTTCCGTATATTTCATCCCTAAGGACGTCCTTGAAACTTGAGAGGATACGTTGATGGAGGTAAGTGAAGGCGCCAACGGCCTTGCTCCAGTGGTAACACATGAACTGACGTTGATGTCTCGACGTCCAAATTCGCTTGATGGAAATCCTATGGAACCCATCTGGGTCGCATATCAGCGGCCCTTATTTAAGCGAAGAACATGACCTGTGCTCAGACATCTAATGCCACATACCTCCACAAACCTAACAACAAACTGGGGTACCTGATACGCAGAATCAGTGATGTATTTCGTTCCAAAGACGGACAAACAAGCTATTAAGCAGGTGGTCATAATGTTCTGGCTCATCAGTGTATTAAATTCTGTAACTGAAAACGCATTTACTAATGAGGACGCTGCCACATTAGGGTTTGACAAGATGTGTTAAAACGAACATAAATAATGTGATAAAATAGGGACGATAGATCATCATCATCATCATTATTTAAGATTGATTATGCCTTTCAGCGCTCAGTCTGGAGCATAGGCCCCTTATAAAATTCCTCCATGATCCCCTATTCCGTGCAAACATTGGTGCCTCTTCTGATGTTAAGCCTATTACTTCAAAATCATTCTTAACCGAATCCAGGTACCTTCTCCTTGGTCTACCCCGACTCCTCCTACCCTCTACTGCTGAACCCATGAGGCTCTTGGGTAACCTTGCTTCTCCCATGCGAGTAACATGACCCCACCATCTAAGCCTGTTCGCCCTGATTGCTACATCTATAGAGTTCATCCCAGTTTTTCTTTGATTTCCTCATTGTGGACACCCTCCTGCCATTGATCCCATCTACTAGTACCTGCAATCATCCTAGCTACTTTCATATCTGTAACCTCAACCTTATTGATAAGGTAACCTGAATCCACCCAGCTTTCGCTCCCATACAACAAAGTTGGTCGAAAGATTGAACGGTGCACAGATAACTTAATCTTGTTGCTGACTTTCTTCTTGCAGAAGAGAGTAGATCGTAGCCGAGCGCTCACTGCATTAGCTTTGCTACACCTCGCTTCCAGTTCTTTCACTATGTTGCCATCCTGTGAGAATATGCATCCTAAGTACTTGAAACCGTCCACCTGTTCTAACTTTGTTCCTCCTCTTTGGCACACAATCCGTTTATATCTCTTACCCACTGACATTACTTTCGTTTTGGAGATGCTAATTTTCATACCATAGTCCTTACATTTCTGATCTAGCTCTGAAATATTACTTTGCAAACTTTCAGTCGAATCTGCCATCACAACTAAGTCATCCGCATATGCGAGACTGCTTATTTTGTGTTCACATATCTTGATCTCACCCAACCAGTCTATTGTTTTCAACATATGATCCATAAATAATATGAACAACAGTGGAGACAGATTGCAGCCTTGTCTTACCCCTGCAACTATTCTGAACCATGAACTCAATTTACCGTCAACTCTAACTGCTGCCTGACTATCTATGTAAGGACCTTTAATTGCTTGCAACAGTTTGCCTCCTATTCCACAATCTCTTACAACAGACAATAACTTCCTCCTAGGAGCCCGGTAATATGCCTTTTCTAGATCTATAAAGCATAGATACAATTCCCTGTTCCACTCGTAACACTTTTCCATTATTTGCTGTAAGCTAAAGATCTGGTCCTGACAACCTCTAAGAGGCCTAAACCCATACTGGTTTTCATCCAATTTGTCCTCAACTAATACTCGCCATTTCCTTTCAACAATATCTGAGAAGATTTTACCCACAACGCCGATTAAAGAGATACCTCTGTAGTTGTTACAATCTTTTCTGTTTCCATGTTTAAAGATTGGTGTGATTACTGCTTTCGTCCAGTCTGATGGAACCTGTCCCGACTCTCACGCCATTTCAATTATCGTGTGTAGCCATTTAAGACCTAACATTCCACTGTATTTGATGAGTTCCGACTTAATTTCATCCACCCCAGCTGCTTTATTGCACTGCAATCTATTGACCATTTTCTCCACTTCCTCAAATGTGATCCTATTTCCATCATCATTCCTATCCCATTGTACATCGAAATCTGAAACATTACTGATCGTATTTTCACCTGCATTGAGCAACTCTTCAAAATATTGCCTCCATCTGCCCAAGGCATCAACAGGATTCACCAGCAGTTTTCCTGACCTGTCAAAAATACTTGTCATTTCCTTCTTAACTCCCTTTCGAAAATTGCTAATTACACTCCAGAATGGTTTTCCAGCAGCTTCACCCAAAGTGTCTAACCTGTTTCCGAAGTCTTCCCAAGATTTCTTCTTGGATGCTGCAATTATCTGTTTGGCTTTGTTTCTTTCTTCAACATAACTTTCTCTGTCTACCTGAGTTCTAGTATGTAGCCATTTTTGATACGCCTTCTTTTTCCTTTTACAGGCTGCCTTGACTGTGTCCTTCCACCCAGCTGTTTGCTTCCTCCTACCTTTACACACTAGTGTTCCAAGATATTCTTTAGCCACTTCTAGTAATTTGTCCCTGTACCTTGTCCATTCCTTTTCCATTGACTGTAATTGACTACATTCAACTAACCGGTAACTTTCTGAGATCACTTTTATGTACTTGTGCCTGATTTCCTTATCCTGAAGTTTCTCCACTCTTATCGTCCTACGCATGGACCAGACCTCCTGCACTTTCGGCCTGATAATACCAATTTCACTGCAGATTAAATAGTGATCAGTGTCATCAAAGAATCCCCTGAATACACGTGTGTCCCTCACAGCCTTCCTGAATTCCTGTTCTGTTATTATATAGTCAATGATAGATCTGGTTCCCCTGCCTTCCCAAGTATACCGGTGAATGTTCTTGTGTTTAAAAAAGGAGTTTGTGATTACTAAGACCACACTGGCTCAGAAATCCAAGAGTTGTTTCCCGTTCCTGTTGGCCTCCATATCCTCTCCAAATTTACCCATAACCTTTTCATACCCTTCTGTTCGATTTCCAATCCTGGCATTAAAATCACCCATGAGCAGAACACTGTCCTTGTCTTTTACTCTAACAACTACATCACTGAGTGCGTCATAAAAACTATCCATCATATCTTGATCTGTCCCTTCACAATGCGAATATACTGACACAATCCTAATTTTCTTGCTAGACACTGTCAAATTTATCCACATCAGTCGTTCGTTTACATACCTTATTGTAACTACGCTGGGTTCCATTTCTGTCCTGATGTAAAACCCTACATCCCATTGTGCTATTCCTGCTTTGACTCCTGACAGGCAGACCTTGTATTCTCCCACTTCCTCTTCTTTCTCACCCCTTACCCGAATGTCACTAACAGCTAAAACATCCAACCCCATCTTACTTGCGGCCTCTGCCAGTTCTACCTTCTTCCCTACCTTCTTAAAAGCTCCCCATCTCGTTACCATTCGTGTGCCGAGTCGTATCTTAGGAGTCCCTGGTTTGTCAATTAGAGGTGGGACTACGTCACTTCCAAAGGTCCGAGGCATTTTGCTCTGATTGTTGCCAGCATCATATTTGAAGTACAAGGGGCGCAGGTTGCTAGCCTTACTTGCCACGAGTCCCATTGAGTTTTATCCCTAACGGTTGAGGGACTAACGGGTGGATTTGGTAGTCTTTGCCGTCTGAGCACAAAGGTGACCACGACTCAGAATATGTCCGAGATGCCCAGCCTCATTCCAAAGTAACTGGTATCCCAACTGTCAGGACCACTTACTTGGCCACTCATACGTTGCCCGTGGTTCATGAACTAGGACATGACAACAGGAACCCACACCATGAACGGCAGATTTGAAGAACAATTAAGGCTACTGAAACCGCATTTGATACCAGACCATGATGGAATTTCAGGTTATACTCCCATATCGAATGCATTGCTGCTTTAACCGCTTCCCCATCTCGAATCTATCGAGAATGTCTTCCGTAGCAAAATTGCCTGTGCGACTGGAAAAGAGCGCAGGGAGGCCGTCCGGAGTGGCCGTGCGGTTCTAGGCGCTACAGTCTGGAACCGAGCGACCGCTACGGTCGCAGGTTCGAATCCTGCCTCGGGCATGGATGTGTGTGATGTCCTTAGGTTAGTTAGGTTTAATTAGTTCTAAGTTCTAGGGGACTGATGACCTCAGAAGTTCAGTCGCATAGTGAACCAATATACAGATTTCGTCTTCCTAGATTTCCGAAGGCGTTCGAGGCTGCGCCACATTGTCTATTACGCACCAAGACAAAAATAATACGCAGTATCTTCACAAATATAGGATCGGCTTGAGGAATAATTGGCTAAAAAAAACCAGTACGCTGTACTCGCTGGCGAATGATAAACAGAAAAGGGAAACCTAAAAAACAAATTTTGGTCATCGTCTCAGTCCTGCGTAAGATTACGAAAACGCCATGGTTGTTGTTTCATACAACCTTTGTGAAAAAAGGCTTAAGAAAATTTAGATGAACATTTTCTTTAACTTGTCGAAATAAATTTAGGCTGAAAACGTTAGGTGGGGTGACAATTGTACTACATATGTGTTCCACGTTTTCGATATGGAAAAGTCGTAAATTTCTCTTACTTTGATCTCCATAAGTTTCAGTTGCAGGGACAACATTTCCGTATTACGGCATTAACTCGGGAAACTGTTCATTGCAATTGTATCTCGACATGGTTGCACGTGCAGCACTGAACAATACGTACAGTATTACAGAGGATTTTCGAAAAACAATGCGTCAGTTTTTGGTTGTGTCGCAGCGTTTTTCAATTTTGAGCTGCGTTAGAGGATAACACAAAAAGCTTTTGCAGCAATTATAGCTAAATCCACCGCAGTTGCGGGATATGTAATTAATACAGTGACGAATTAAATCAGGTGACCTCTTTCCGCATAGCGCACTAAACATGCCCCTGTAACAGAAGCCGTGCATCTGTACTGCATATCTATTGTGCAACATCCCTCTTCATTAGACGCTGATCATCGTCGACCAGATTAACGTGAGGCAACGTAAAGCGAGGAAACGCGCAAATATACTATAATTATACTATAGCTACTTGAGAGGGCGCCATTGAAAAACGAGGGACCGTAGAACAACGAAACTTTGTGGAAACAGTTGTAAAGACAGGAGGAAGAGAAATAACGAATAAAAAAGGAAGGAAAATGAGGTTTAACATCCCGTCGACATCAAGGTCATTATAGACGGAGCACATACAAGAATTCTGTCAAAGATGGGGAAGGAAATCGGCCGTGCCCGTTCAAAGGAACCATCCCGACATTTGCCTGGAACGATTTAGGGAAATCACGGAAAACCTAAATCTGGATGGCCAGACGCGGGGTTGAACCGTCGCCCTCCCGAATGCGAGTCCAGTGTGGTAACCACTGCGCCACAATAATGAATAAAACATCTAAAGAAACATTTTAATTCCCACACGCGAAGGTAATATTTAATTGTGTACCATGTTTACTGTCCTGGTTACAAATGTTGCGTGACGCAGTGGTTAGCACACTGGACTCGCATTCGGGAGGACGAGGGTTCAATCCCGCGTCCGGCCATCCTGATTTAGGTTTTCCGTGATTTCCCTAAATCGCTCCAGGCAAATGCCGGGATGGTTCCTTTGAAAGGGCACGGCCGACTCCCTTCCCCATCCTTTCCTAATCCGATGAGACCGATGACCTCGCTGTCTGGTCTCCTTCCCCAAACAACCCAACCCAACAAATGTTGCTCAACGTGACAGTCCTCTGCATTTGATAGCCTGGAACTTCACTAGAGATATCATCTCACAATAATTGTTCGCAGTATTTTTGGAACTATTGGGCGACACAGCTTGTGCACTGCTTGAAGATGGCACATTACGTCCAGCATTCTGAACCATGGCGACGGTAACTTCAACAATTTGTGCCGCAATAGTACGCCGGTCTTTCCCAGGTGCAATTCACAAATCGCCAGTTAACTCAAACGTCTCAGTCGCGTTCAATCCTGGCGCTAAAGAGGACTTCTCCTTATCCCTTTAATGCGTCGATAGTGGCGGAAAGCACTATTGCAACTGTTTTCTACATCTACATGGATACTCTGCAAATCACATTTAAGAGCCTGACAGAGGGTTCATCGAACCACCTTCACAATTCTCTATTATTCCAATCTCGTAAGGCGCACGAAAAGAACGAACACCTATATCTTTCCGTGCGAGCTCTGATTTCCCTTATTTTATCATGGTGATCGTTTCTCCCTATGTATTTGTATTGTATTGTATTGTACTGTATTGTATGGAACTGGGGACCTAGAAACGACGGAGAGGCTTCGTCCCCACCGTAGCCCTCAGTGGTTCACAACCCCACAACACACGCCCGGGTTCCCGGGTTCGAATCCCGGCGGGGTGAGGGATTTTCTCTGCCTCGTGATGACTGGATGTTGTGTGATGTCCTTAGGTTAGTTAGGTTTAAGTAGTTCTCAGTTCTAGGGGACTGATGACCATAGCTGTTAAGTCCCATAGTGCTCAGAGCCATTTGAACCCCACAACAGGCTACAGCAGTCCACTCACCACACACCGCCGCCCCACACCGAACCCAGGGTTATTGTGCGGTTCGGCCCACAGTGGACACCCCTCCCCCCCCCCCCCCATCCCACGGGAGGGTCGCACACCAGACGAGTGTAATCCCAATGTTTGCGTGGTTGAGTAATTATGGTGTACGCGTACGTGGAGAAAGTGTTTGCGCAGCAATCACCGACATAGTATAACTGAGGCGGAATAAGAGGAGCCAGCCCGCATTCGCCGTGGCAGATGGAAAACCGCCTTAAAAACCATCCACAGACTGGCCAGCACACCAGACCTCAACAATACTCCGCCGGGCGGATTCGTGCCGGGTACCGGCACGCCTTCCCGCCCGGAAACCAGTGCGTTAGACCGAACGGCTAAGCGGGCGGGCTTCTCCCTATGTAGGTCGGTGTAAACAAAATATTTTCGCATTCGGAGGAGAAAGTTGGTGATTGGAAGTTCGTGAGAAGATTCTGTCGCAATGAAAAACGCCTTTCTTTTAATGGTGTCCAGCCCAAATCCTGTATCATTTCAGTGACACACTCTCCCATATTTCGCGATAATACAAAACGTGCTGCCCTTCGTTGAACTTTTTCGATGTACTCCGTCAGTCCTATCTGGTAAGGATCCCACACCGTACAGCAGTATTCTAAGAGAGAAGGCAGCCTCCTTAGTTAATCTGTCTCGTTTTCTAAGTGTCCTGCCAATAAAATGCAGGCTTTGGTTTGCCTTCCTTATAACATTTTCTATGTGTTCCTTCCAATTTAAGTTCGTAATTGTAATTCCTATGTACTTAGTTGAATTTACGACCTTTAAACTTGACTATCGTATCGTGTAACCAACGTTTAACGGATTCCTTTTAGCACCCATGTGGATTAGCTCACATGTTTCGTTATTTAGGGTCAACTGCCAATTTTCGCACCATACAGATACTTTTTCTAAATCGGTTTGCAATTTGTTTTGATATTCTGATGATTTTACTAGTCCATAAACGACAGCGTCATCTGCGACCAACCTAAAACGGCTGCTCAGATTGTCTCCCAAATCGTTCATATAGATGAGGGACAGCGAAGGGCCTATAACACTACCTTGAGGTACGCCAGAAATCACTTCCGTTTTACTCGATGACTTTCTGTCAATTACTACGAACTGTGACGTCTCTGACTGGAAATCACGAATCCAGTTACATAGCTGAGACAATATTCCATAAGCCGCTTGTATCGTATAGTGTCCAAAGACTTCCGGAAATCCAGAAATACAGAATCAATTTGAAATCCCTTGTCAACAGCACTCAAAACTTCGTGCGAGAAAAGAGCTAGTTGTGTTTCGCAAGAACAATGTTTTCTAAATCCGTGTTGACTGTGTGTCAATAGACCATTTTCTTCGAGGTAATTCATATTGTTCCAAAATCCTTCGATAAAATAGCTTTACGACTAGGGCACTGCTCACTTTGTCTAGACCAATACTGGCTGTTTCTGCAACTGCAGTGCACACTGATGGATGTGTTACTGCCCTACGTCGCCGTACCAGTATGGAAGCCTAACGGTAACTCATGACACTAACACTCTTAACAACGCACATCCTGCAGCATACAGTCTGAACATCATTCCTATAAAGTTCGACACCATTACGGTAAATACTTTTCCGTCAACACTGGCTCAATAGCGAATGTTTGTTTATAACCAGCCAGTACTTCGTTACAGCGATCTGTACTGTAGTCGTAACGCTGTCCACAGTTTAGCTTGGGCTGCCACACGAAAACGAAACTAAAAGGAAATTTATTATTATTATTATTATTATTATTATTATTATTATTATTATTATCACCGCTGTGAGTTGGACAAAAAAGTAAAACTATTTTTAACAATTAACGACTTAGGTTTTTTTAGGGATGACACAATAATACTCTAGCGATAGAGGTCGCTAGATACGTGTAGTGCTTCAAGAGGACCCCTTTTTCATCCGGAAAGACTGGAGAACTACTGTCTCAGAGGCTCTGAAAGCCGATATTTGCGAGAGCTAGAAATATCATCTCGGGCTGGCCGTTGTGGGCGAGCGGTTCTAGGCGCTTCAGTCTGAAACCGCGCAGCTGCTACGGTCGCAGGTTCGAATCCTGCCCCGGGCATGGACGTGTGTCATGTCCTTAGGTTAGTTAGGTTTAAGTAGTTCGAAGTCTAGGGGACTGATGACCTCAGATGTTAAGTCCCATAGTGCTCAGAGTCATTTGAACCATTTTTGAAATATCATGTCTTGCATGTAGGGGAAGTGGCGAAATTCGGCATTTTGATTATAACCTTTATTCTGTATGCTTAGAGGCTCCAATTTTCGTATAGCGTCGGCCACATTTGTTCAGTGTAACATAGCTAAAACCATAAACACAGAGCTGCACGTTTTAAAATAACTGATAATGATGATATCACTGCATTGCGTCATTTTATCCGACGTGCCGAGCAAAATGAGAGAGTAAGTGGGGTACATTGGCGCAAGGGATGGTATAAGGTATTTAATACCCACATTTTGTAAAACAAAATAAATTATTTTGAATATTGTGTTTCTGGAATAAAACACTGCACAACATAGATTACGAAAAGAAAACAGCGAAAATATCAGCTTAATTAACTATTGAATACATGAAATAAATAATGTTTCTTTTAAAATAATTGTAAATATAGAGAAGATGACTCAAATATAAGCGAAATGACTGCCCCACCCACTGCATTCAGAATAACATCAAAAAGCTCAAGAAATACACCAGTGCGATTCCTCGCCGCCTTTGACATATCCACCACATACTACGCACAGAGCTTTGCCTCTGGTATCTTGTGCTGATGGTGTTCTGTCTAACAGAAATCCCATTATGCACGGCACTGGCGGCATTTCTTACAAGGGAACCTCCCCATCGCACCCCCCTCAGATTTAGTTATAAGTTGGCACAGTGGATAGGCCTTGAAAAACTGAACACAGATCAATTGAGAAAACAGGAAGAAGTTGTGTGGAACTGTGAAAAAAGAAGCAAAATATACAAACTGAGTAGTTGATGGGAACATATGCAACATTAAGGACAATAGGCTCGGAGGAGCGCCATGGTCTCGTGGCAACGTTAGCAGCTGCGGAACGAAAGTCCTTGGTTCAAATCTTCTATTGAGTGAAAATTTTTATTTTTTATTTTCAGTTTATGTCACAAACTCTTATGTTTTCAACACTTTTTTGGGAGTGATTATCACATCCACAAGAGAACCTAAATCGGGCAAGGTAGAAGAATCGCCAAGTGTACAAGTTAGGTGGGTCAACAACATACTCCTGTCACGTGACGCACATGCCGTCACCAGTGTCGTATAGAATATATCAGACGTGTTTTCCTGTGGAGGAATCGGTTGACCTATGACCTTGCAATCAAATGTTTTCGGTTCCCATTGGAGAGGCACGTCCTTTCGTCTACTAATCGCACGGTTTTGCGATGCGGTCGCAAAACACAGACACTAAACTTATTACAGTGAACAGAGACGTCAATGAACGAACAGACAGATAATAACTATGCAAAAATAAATAAAGTAAAATTTTCACTCCAGGGAAGACTTGAACCAAGGACCTCTCGATCTGGAGCTGCTCACGCTACCACGGGACCACAGTGCTCCTGAGTTCACATTGTGCATGATGTTGCCTATGTTGCCCATGGACTACTCAGTTTGTATATTTTGCTTATTTTTTCACAGTTCCACATAACTTCTTCCTGTTTTCTCAATTGATCTGTGTTCAGTTTATCAAGGCCTATCCACTGTGCCAACTTATAACTAAATCTGAGGGGGGTGCGATGGGGAGGTTCCCTTGTTAGTTCAGCCACCGTCCAAGAGGCTCTCTGTGTCTTAGGGTGTACGTCGTCAGCTTCTGAACAAAGGAACCCATTCTTATAAAAATGATGCGCGCCAACATGTTTTTCTTACTCTCGTTAAACATACATTAACGTATCTCATTTACGTCATTAGCGTGAAACTGAAGCAGTGTAAAATGGCGCAATCGGATTCTGTTCGTCTGATTACCTCAACAAGCATGGCTTGTATAAAACCATTGTTCCACACTAGCGCATTCCTTAAGAGAAATAATACTTACATAACAGTGAGAGTTAATTTACAGAGATAGACATAAGAACAAAAACTTGTATTTTAACATAACAGGAAATCGCTTACCTCTTAGAACCTAGAGATCAAATATTAGAAGAAATAAAGACAAAATACACTCTTCCTTATTGTGCCGAATCTGGCAAGTAACGGTTTCTGCGTTCTGTATGCATATCTGTATAACTGAGCTTCAGATGGCAGCACCGATCAAAAAGACTAGCTCTCGCAGTTAGACATACTGACGTGCGCCATTTTTCCCGCTGCGCCAAATTCTCTCACTTGTAACGCCGGAAATGCATATCCTCCTAATTCCATCTATTGTACTATAAATTTTTTTCCTTATTTTGTTACCTGAAGATATGACATTTCTGTGTCTTTATATATTGTAATTGTTTTACTATTTGTATATATATATATATATATACATATATTCATGTATTTATGTTGGTTTGTTTCGTAAATACTATTTGAATTTTTACGCTGGGTCTTGCCTAGGGAAAACTATGCTATCGAACGAATAAATCGATAGGTCGTGTGGAGAACCAAAGTGTTTAGGATCTTTGGTAGTGTGAACTCGGCCGCGTGGAGCTCGGGCAGAGCGGGGTCTGGCGGGAGTAGTGCGGTTGGGCAGGTGTGTTGTGTGACGCTCCCGCGAGTTGCCGCGCTTTCGGGGTTTGGCAGCATGTAATTGCTCGACTTGTTATGATAGTTTCTGACACGGTCTCGCGGACGGGAAGCATTAGCTGGCGCACATCAAGAGCCCGTTTCGCCTGGTGACCGTGTCGAGAAGAAGGCGCGCCAACATCCAGCTTCTGCAACAGCGGCGGCCGACAATGAGTGACTGTCGCCACCTCCTCGATCGACGGCTTCAAATCGTCAGTCAACCAACAAGGAAGACTGGAAGCACGTAAAGTTTTAGAACTGTATGGCAGACCTCAGCTTTTAAAACTGTTGCATCCCAAAAATACAGCAACTTAGCATGAACCTTTGTTGCTCATAGTCCCAATTGCATTACCAAGCAGGGTCCCTTCCTTTTCCGGAATGAACCCGAGTATCGTTGAAATTCAAACGCCAGCATTAAAGTAATATCATTCGATTTCACTGCTTTAATTTCAAAGATCAGTTAAAGTATTCGTAGCTGGCTACAATATTTAGATTACACAAGCACAAATTAAAAGTGCGAGTTTTGTTACCATATTTTAGCTTACCTGTGACTGCAGCTCAGCTTGGTACGTACTAAATTTTACTACTGTTAATTGTTCAGAATCATTTAATTCAAGTTCAAAGTTAAATCTCTTATTTCTAAACTGCGTAGATTCAAGTAGCTTTTGAAATGATTGTTGAGGTAGCCCAAGACTAACCGTATTTTACTGAATTTCGAAGTGCTTCAGAAACAAAGCTCACTATTAATTTCAGTCACTAAATTAACTTTCAATTTTCCGGTTTTATTAATTCTTTTGCTATATTAAGTCAGAGTGTAGCGAAATTTATTACTTCTGACAAACATTCAGTTTTCACACTACACGTGTCAACCTTCAGTTGCCACGCTTCTAGTGCTAATTATATGTGCAATAACCTTTCTTTTCCAGTTACTATAGTAATTGTCCATAGGATTGGCGACCGTAATTTTCCCCGAATCTCAAATATCTAATTACCGCTAGTTAATTGTTAACGTAACGGCCGCACATTTACTTTCTTTATTAACTTTACCCCTTCTCAAAATTAATTTCCGCCAGTTTCATTTGCATTTTTCCTTTCATTTAGATGTAACCCTTTCCTCCTCCTTTACCGACAGATAAACTTCGGTGACGATTGCTTTTCCCAAATTCCCATTAGATACACGCGGTTTAATTTTTCACTGTCATTAAGGTCGATAAGTGAGGGGGAGGTTACACGTTGCGACATGGTGACAGGACAATCTTCAGATTTGAGGTTGTTCTGGACACGAATTTTGTATGGTGCAAATCTCGTAACAAAGTATTGGTTACGAACAGGTCGTTATGTCAGCGAGATTAAGTAGTGGGAGGAATCCTAATTAGATTTGAGATCTGTCATTTATATTGAAAATTATTAAAATGAGTGAAGGCAACAAAATGGTTCAAATGGCTCTGAGCACTATGGGACTTAACATCTAAGGTCATCAGTCCCCTAGAACTTAGAACTACTTAAACCTAACTAACCTAAGGACGTCACACAACACCCAGCCATCACGAGGCAGAGAAAATCCCTGACCCCGCCGGGAATCGAATCCGGGAACCCGGGCGTGGGAAGCGAGAACGCTACCGCACGACCACGAGATGCGGGCAAGAAGGCAACAATTACCAAAATTTGGTAGACTTGGATACGGAACAATCGGTCGAACAGTGGGAAACGCGCACCGCGGTACCCATTGTTCAGGGGCAGGCGGCATGCATGTGAGACGCGACCGCCTAAACGCAACAAAGAGCAGAAACGGAATTCAAAACTTTAGAAAATGTTTTGGAATCGGAAGTGAAAACCAAATCTGAAACCCTTGATGACGAATACGGGGAACAATTAAAGAGGAAGCCGCTACGGAAGTAAAACCGGTAGTTTCCGGGAATTTAACTGATTTATTGAATGTTTTGATTAACGAAATCAAGAGTCAATCGGCAGAAATTAAAGCTCAGGCTGCCAAGCAAGAAGCTCAGTCTGCCAAGCAAGAAGCTCAGTCTGAAAAAATTGAACGGAAGCTAGACAATCAGAACAAAGCTATTAATGTTGTTAACAACAATGTTGGAGTTGTTAACACAAAGTTGATAAAATCAAAGAAGATATTATTGTAATTAATACCGAAATCGGCAATCTTAAACAGGAAATGATAGGCGTTCAGGCGGAAATTGCGAGCATAAATACTCGTTTTAATTCCGAAATTAGCAGAATCGAGAAAAGTGTAGGAAAAGCACTTGCTCGTACCATCGAGAATAAGGTGACGGAACAAATTCAATTAGTGAAAAAAGAGGATCAACAGAAGATGGAAACTTTAAAGGCTTTAGTGTCCGAAGTAGATATTAAAGTGAGGAAGCAGGCTAATACGTGCGAAGAGAAAAAGAGGGAAGTGGAAACGCTTGCGACAACCACTTGCCAAGTAATTACGAGAGTGTCGGAATTAGAAAAGAAACTTGATGAAAAACAGAGCTATGTGCCAATCTGTGCACATAGTTCGGAATTGTTGACGAAAGAGGAGCGCTTCGAACCCTTGAAAAAAGGCGGTATACACGCGACGGATTTCATTAAAAATTGTAAAAGAGTTTTACCCAGATCGTGGACTAATGAGAGAAAAATTAATGCGGTTATTGATGTGTTGGCTGCTGATGCCAAGCGTTGGGGCTTAAACCTCAACATTACGAACCTGCCTTTTGACGAGTTTAAAAATTTGTCTCTGGCTGAATACTGGTCAGAGCAAAAACAACAAAGTGTCTGGCGCGAATTTGTCGTATCGAGGGCTTTCGATGCGATTAAGGTCGATATGTGAGGGGGATGTTACACACTCTCCCCTGTATATGAGAGAGAAAATTGGTTTACGAAATCAAATTTTTCGTCTTCTGCAAAATGTGTCACAAGTAAAAGTTGTGTATATGTCAAAGTCCCTCGACATTTAGCGTGATGTTTGGCGAGCTATGGGAGCAGATCAGTGAAATGGCCGTTTAGTTCAATAACTGCAGCGTTTTTGTAAAGGTCGGTTTGGACTAACTTCTGGCAACATGAAGAACTGCCCGCATTCGTAAGCTGGCGTTTAGCGTACACTTCTCATACGTTAGATTTGTCACACTTTTAGCAGGAGAACCTAAAGCCCGGCATTGAATTATTTGATACATGTAGGATCTGAAGGCCACATTTCAGACATCAGTTTCCGAAAGCAATGTCATGATTTTCTCAACAACACTCGAAATAGTCAACTTCGAAATTTGAAAATTAGAGCGTCGTTTACGATGTATGACTTCGAGCCTTGCATTATACGACCTGCTTATAGATCGTTTTTCTTTATAAAAAATTTGAACAGATCATTCATATCATCAACAGAGCTATCGCTTGTTCATTCTCGTAACGCAGTGGAAATTCTTAATTTAGGATAAAAGTAAAATCCTGTAGCAATTTTTGTAGTTTTGCTGTTTAATTTCTCTGAACTACATTTAAAAGAAGCTCAAATAATATTCAACAAAGCATAAAGAAAATGTTTTGGATGAAAGACTAAAAACGTTTTATGATGTTTAAAACAAATGCTCCTGTGGATACAAAATGTTCACTGTTATAGTCTTCCATTTAATCGTCATATAAGTATTACTATTAATTCCACGTTTAATATAAGTAGTTTGAAGGATATATTGACGATGGTTAAGCTATGCACCAACATACTTAAAATCTTCTAATGCTTGTATTTAAATTCAATAAATGATTCAGTCTAAAAAAAATAGCTGTATGAATAGCGTTCACACTTCCTAATCGTGAGCTCACTGGTTCGATTCTGACTAAATACAATCATTTTCCTTTTGTTTAAATTCTATGTTTATTACTAAATTAAAATATTTATTGACAAATACAACCACAAATCACCAATAAAAATTATAATATTTTTAATTACTAATTACATGAAGAAGCGAATCTTCATAGTACATTAAAATCTGGTACAAAACTGCGAAACATTAGACACAAAATAATTTTTATTCCTAGAGACGAAAAATAAAGGTAAACATGATATGAAGTATTACTGACGTATAGATTTTTCCATTTAACAATAAGATATTCCACATTTTTGTAAAAAATTTTAATTTATTCTGAATACACGCATTTTCCTGCTATTAGTAACTAAAAGTAAACGAAGGTTTTTGATTAGAAAATAGTTCAATAGTTGTTAGTTATCATTTCAATAACATCATTCTATAAATTAAAGTTCCCCAGCGGGTCTTTGTGTCTGTATGTGAATGCTAATCTCAGAGACTATCCAAAGAGTTTTGAGACATCTTTGAATACTAGTAGATACACTATGTGATCAAATGTATCCGGACACCTGGCTGAAAATTACTTAAAAGTTCGTGGCGTCCTCCTTCCATAATGCTGGAATTCAATATGGTGTTGGCCCACCCTTAGCCTTGATGACAGCTTCCACTCTCGCAGGCACACATTCAATCAGGTGCTGGAAAGTTTCTTGGGGAATGGCAGCCCATTCTTCAAGGAGTGCTGCAACTGACGAGACGTATCGATGTCGGTCGGTGAGTCCCCATTCTGCTCTCTCACCATGTCTAATGATTACTGAGGTCGCTGATATGGAGTACCTGCCAGTAGGTGGCTGCACAATGGACGTAATATGAAAAACGTATTTTTCGGGGGGTGTCCGGCTACTTTTGATCACATAGTGTATACTGATTCACGTGGAAGGTTTGTATGCATAATTTATAAATATTTTGTGCAAAGTGGATGAACTATGATGATGAGTGTCGGTTAAGTCGTACCTCATGAGAACTTTCCTGGCGGGGGCTTCTTAAATCATTTCAGTTATACTAGAATTTGTGATTAATATTCACTTAAGAATGGAGAAATTGGTAGAAGCCGACCTCAGGGAAGATCAGTTTCAATTTTGGAGAAATGTAGGAACATGTGAGGTAATACTGACACTAAAACTTATCTTAGAAGGTAGGTTAAGGATTGGCAAACTTACCTTTTTAGCATTTGTAGACTTAGTGAAAGCTTTTGACAACGTTGACTGGAATCCTCTCTTTCTAATTCTGAAGGTAGCAGGGGTAAAACACAGGGAGCAAAAGGCTATTTTCTATCTGTTTATTACTTGTGTAGAAACCAAAGAGGAGTCGAGGGGTACGAAGGGAGTGATACAGTGTTGTAGCTTACCACCGATGTTATTCAATCCGTATAATGAGCAAGCAGTAAAGGAAACCAAAGAAAAATTTGGAGTAGTAGTTAAAGTTGAGGAGGAAGAAGTAAAAACGTTGAGGTTTGCCGATGACATTGTAATTCTGTCAGAGACAGCATAGGCTTGTAAGAGCAGCTGAATGGAGTGGGCAGTGTCTTGGAAGGAGGATCTAAGATGAATATAAACAATAGCAAAACGAGGATAATGGAATACAGTCGAATTAAGTCAGAGCTAAGGGAATTAGTCTAGGAAACGAGAAACCTGTAGTAGATGAGTTTTTGTATTCGAATAACAAAATAACTGATGATGGTCGAGGTAGCAAAGATATAAAATGTAGACCGTCAATGGCAAGAAAAGCGTTTATGAAGAACAGAAATTTGTTAACATCGAGTATAGATTTAAGTGCCAGGAAGTTGTTTCTGAAAGTTTTTGTACGGAGTGTAGCCATGTATGGAACTGAAACGCGGAAGATAAACATCTTTGACAAGAAAGGAATAGAAGCTTTTGAAATGTCGTGCTACAGAAGAATGCAAAGGATTAGATGGGTAGGTCGCGCATTTAATGTAAAGTACTGAATAGCATTGGGGAGAAAAGAAATTTGCAGCAAAACTTACTAGAAGAAGGAATGAGACGTCAAAGGATCACGAACTTAGTATTGGAAGGAAGCGTGGAGGATGAAAAATCGTAGTGGGAGACCAAGAAATGAATACATTTAGAAGATTCAGAAAGATGTAAGCTGCATTTGTCATTCCGAAATGACGAGGCCTGCACAGGATAGAGTAGTATCTAGAGTTGCATCAAACGAGTCTTAGGACTGAAGACAACAACAACATTCAGTTACCTATGTTGTTTCTGAATTTTAATCATAAACACTACACAGTGGCCTGCAGCTGCTGATAATGCTATGAGAACCCGATGCGGGTCACGATTATGATAATAAACAGAAAAATAAAATAAAAATAAAAAAATTATGTTCCAGTTTGTGAGATTGGAACTAGTGACCTTACGACTACAAGAAGGGATCGCTGTTCGATCATCTTCTAGATGCTCCTCATAAGTACGAGTAGTTGAAATCGTTAATAATTAGAGGCTGAAACACCCCCGATTAAGTTCCTTTATTGGGTATTGAGTAATTTGCCGAAGCCGCCAAACAGTTAATTATTATATGACCGTGTGCTTAATGGAAGAAAGGCTATCGGTTTTTCTGCTGTGGTTTCGGGAGTATTTCAACTGAGTGCGGCTGTTTTGCAACTGAATAGTGGAATGATTGAAAGTTTGTCTATTGTAAAGGACCACAAAGGTTGCGATGTACAAACTGCATTGTATTTTCTACGAACACACAAATTCTGAGGCAGTTGCTACCTTCGCCTTACACATCTAATTACGGTTCTATCTCTTATTGGTTGCTGATTTTAGGTATTTCGTCACACGCAATGATGATGGTTAACATCCACAACAATCCTCACTGCAATCCATGGTTGTTGCTGGCCGACGCGGTTGACGCGAAACACGAAATTCGGCACTTGTCACTTTTGGTTTCATATCACTCGCGAATCGGTATCGATGAGGGTCCACCCCACGACGATCAGGGGGACGCGCTCACTCGTCATACTCCGGTGAATTTACTCGACCACCATTTTTGCCCGTCACTCCAGCACTACCGCTTGCTCGACACTCTCCAGTGCTACTCCGCACTCAACATTCGTCTCACTGCCTCCTGCAGCGGTCGACAATCGACTCCTGTCTACTATCGACCTGGGCGTCGGATACTAGCATCTATGTTCGTGGGATCACGGATCCCTTACAAGGCACTCGTATCTTCAGATGTTTCGCAAGTCATATTTTTTGAGAGTGTTCTTAGAGTTGCATCGTTCAGATTTAGAACCAGATCGTTGACATCTCGTAAGTATGAAGGAAAGCTGAGAGGAAACTTCGTGAAGTTCCCCTGGTAAGACGCTTCCAGCGCGGCGTTGCGCGACAGCCACCGGTTAAACGGATGTATAGAGACTGAATTGGTCGACACTGGACGCCAAGCGCGCGCACGCCCCCACACAGTCACCTGAGTCCACCTGGTTCTGACGACCCAGGTGATTGCTTAAGGCAGCTACTGGCCCAGCTGCCCGCCGTAACCCAATTAGCGCCGCTCCACGCTTTTAATCCGATCGATGAAGCCGCCCAGTGTGCTCATGGCCTGCAGAGCATCGCAACGGACTGGGCCTTAACAGCTCCCATCCCCGACTCGAGTGACAGCCAGGCTATTATGCGAGTGCCTTCACTTCCTATGTAGTTTTCAATCATCTAGTCAACACGGGTTTCATCCATACACTGCACCGAAGATACCATGTATGAGGTGAACCGAGTATCAATGCTCGATGTTTCCGGAGCCCATGATAAGAAGAGATAAATTTTTAGTTTGTAGTTGTTGTTGTTGTGGTCTTCATTCCAGAGATTGGTTTGATGCAGCTCTCCATGCTACTCTATCCTGTGCAAGCCTCTTCATCTCCCAGTACGTACTGCAGCCTACATCCTTCTGAATCTGCTTACTGTGTTCATCTCTTGGTCTTCCTCTACGATCTTTACCCTCCACGCTGCGCTCCAGTACAAAACTGGTGATACCTTGGTGCCTCAGAACATGTCCTACCAACCGATCCATTCTTCTAGGCCAATTGTGCCACAAATTTCCCTTCTCCCCAATTCTGTTCAGTACCTCCTCATTAGTTATGTGATCTATGCATCTAACACTCAGCATTCTTCTGTAGCACCACATTTCGAAAGCTTCTATTCTATTCTTGTCAAAACCATTTAACGTCGATGTTTCACTTCCATACATGGCTACGCTCCATACAAACACTTTCAGAAACGGATTCCGGACACGTAAATCTGTACTCGATGTTAACAAATTTCTATTCTTTAGAAACACTTTCCTTACCATTACCAGTCTAAATTTCACATCCTCTCTACTTCGACCATCATCTGTTATTTTGCTCCCCAAATAGCAAAACTCATCTACTACTGTGTCTCATTTCCTAATCTTATTCCCTCAGCATCACCCGACTTAATTCGACTACATTCCATTATCCTCGTTTTGCTTTTGTTGATGTTCATCTTGTATACTCCTTTCAAGACACTGTCCATTCCGTTCAGCTGCTCTTCCATAATGAATGAGATTTTCACTTTGCAGCGGATTGTGTGCTGATATCACACTTCCTAGCAGATTAAAACTGTGTGCCGGACAGAGACTCGAACTCGGGACTTTTTCCTTTCGCGGGAAACTGCTATTTCAACTGAGTTACTACCTGCAGAACTAGTAGCTCAGTTGGTAGAGCACTTGCCCGCGAAAGGCAAAGGTCCCGGCGCCGGCATGGCGCTGGCACACTACCGATTATTTCTACGTGACCTGGACGCTCAGCCGCCCGCCCCTTAGACCCAGAGGGAACGCAGCACGATTAAGGCACAAATTGTAACGTTGATACGCCGTAGATTGCATCCCACCATGCATCATATCACCTCCGATACGAAAATCCGACGACAACTACTCATCACCGAGATCTACACCTGTCGCGCCCAGCAAGACACTTGCCAGGCCGAAATCGTCAATGCCTTTGTAGTCCACAACCGCACAATGTACCAGGAGGAGACTACCAACAACCGCGCTGACGAGTTTGTGTTACCACACGTAACTCGCACCCTCGCCAGCGACGAAGCGGACGAGCTGATGGAGCCACTTAAGCGTGACGAAGCCGGCCACGGTGGCCGAGCGGTTCTAGGCGCTTCAGTCCGGAACCGCGGGATCGCTACGGTCGCAGGTTCGAATCCTGCTTCGGGCATGGATGTGTTTGATGTCCTTAGGTTAGTTAGGTTTAAGTAGTTCTAAGTTTAGGGGACTGATGACCTCAGCTGTTAAGTCCCATAGAGCTTAAAGCCATTTGAACCATAAGCGCGACGAAGTCAACGATGCACCCGACAAAGGTGCTCTGAATAAGCCAACTGGTGTCGACGGTTGCCGATAGAATTTTGTCGCGCTTTCCTTGGCCTAATGGCGTCACGGTGGACGACGATCTTTCATGAACTGATGAGGATGGAGAACGCCGAACCGCCGTCCTTTGTCACGGGAATTATTATACCCATCCACAAACCGACACCAGGAGTGACGACAGCAATTACCGCCCCATGACTCTGCTTAACGCAGACTAAAAAATTTTTACAGGACTCCTGGCGATGCGATGCAGTAAGATTCTGCCTAGAATTCTATCCCCGGAACAGAGAACTCCGGGTGGCTCAGTTAATATACAAACAGCCACAGGAGAATGTCGTGATTTAATTGCACTGGCAGCGGCGTGCAGACTCCGCGCCGCGGTGGTTGCCATTGATTTTAACAGCTCATTCGACAAGGTGCGGTATCGTTATCTGTTATCAGTGATGAGCCGAATGGGTTTTCCACCCGCCTTTATCGATGCCATCCGGCGCCTTTACGGCACTGCAGAATCGCTGATTCAGGTCAATGGCCGTGTGACGGGACCGGTGAAGATCCGGCGATCCGTAAGGCAACGTTACCCACTTTCGACCGTAGTCTATGCCATAAACCTGGATCCTCTCATCGGGAGTCTGACGAGCCACCTTTCTGGTCTCACTTTACGACAGCACGGTTTTTGGTGTCGTGCGTATGCGGACGACCTCCCCCACTTGGTCCGCTCACGCAATGAAACACGAACGGTGCTTGATTTGCTATCAACGTACGAACTGCAGCGGGCAGTAACATGAATGTGGCTAAATCTACGTGAGATGTTCATTGGACGCGGCCTCCCACACGATGACTTAGCACCTCTCCTGTGTGTACAGAAACAACAATGCCCTGGTATCATTTCCACCTCCACCGTGCGCCGCTCGGCTGCCATCAATTTTCGGCGTGCACTCCAGATTACCCGCTCGGCGTCGCGACAAAATTTCCTCCGCCGACTCGATTCTTTACAATGTTTCAGATGCCTCAATCAACATGTGGCGTCCACAGGTACTCCCGCTCGCTGCCATCAACTATTGGACGCAGCCTCCAGGCTGCTTTCGGATACATTCTTACGGCCGGTACGCTCTTCAAGGTCCGCTAAGACGCGCTCCCGTCTCCCAACCGCTAGAGAGAGGCCTCGGCCTTGTTAATGTGAAACTCCGAGCGGCGTCCTGGTACATGTCCACCACGCACAAGCAGTGGAACGCGGGCACCTTCATTAGGCGGAGCTTGCTGGAAATTCTTGTGCCCGTGACCGTAACGCCACCAGTATCAGTAGGACATATCGCATTTCTGATTTCATCGTCGACTTCAGTTATGCTCACACACGCTTACCAAACACGTGTTCTCCTCGACCTAAAGGTCTTTACACCCCACTACTTCGTTACATATCCAGCAACAACATCGAACTCAGACATCTATCCACTCGGCGACCCACGGTTTGGCGCCATACCCACCAGCTTTTCCTTCCCTCCAACGTCTGGGCAACATGGAACCACATCGGATGTGGAAAATTCGCCACAAATCAACGTCTTCACGCCATCGGACTAATTGACTCTTCGATTTGTTCCATTTGCCACCTCATGGGTGACGATATCCACTAACTAACTTGTGCTCCCACCAGTGACGTCTGGAAATGTGGTCGACAGTTCGTTACCTGTTACCTCCGTGTTCCGCCGGATTCGATTGATCCATCGACTTTTATCCATCCTCAGGACACTCATTTCCCCGCCACAAAAAAATAATGCGATTGTATGGGTCCAGGGGTGGACGATCACCTGCATGTATACTGACGGTGACACATCACGCTTTGACTTCTGGCAGAACTTACAAAGCGACCACAGCGAAGCGAGCACCGACAGCGGTACCGCGCCTTCTTCGTCAATTACCTATACGCGATCTTCACGTCACCCCCGCTCAGCTAGACGGTGCCACACGCCGACGACACTCCCGTCCCTCCTGCTGAGATCAGAACCTCTCCGCGCTATTTTCTTTACCGTAATCCACAGTGGGGTAGGTGCATGGACACGCGTTTGAAAAGTCCGTGCAAAGTCCGAGAGATGGCGCCACCGGCGCGTAACGAGGTCACATTTAGTTAGTAGCATCTGTGTAAAGGACGCACACCATGTTTCAGCCATAATGATCTATTTCTTTGTGTTTGGCATTCATGTGAATCGAGGAAGTCGAGTGATTGTCAAAAAAATCGACGAAAAAGAATTTCGTGTGGTGATTAAACATTACTTTATGAAAGGAGACTACAGAGAAGCTTGATAAACATTATGGTGACTCTGCACCTTCGATTACAACAGTTTATATGTGCTTTCAAAATTTTCGGAGTGGTCATATGGGCACAAGTGATGCCGAATCTTCTGGACGCCCTGTAGAGGTTACGACTCCAGAAATCATTGATAAAATCCGTGATATGGTGATGGATGACAAAAGAGTTACTATGTGTGAGATTGCTAGTGCTGTGGGCATCTCGAATGAACTGTACATAATATTTTGCATAAACATTTGGACATGAGAAAGCTATCCGAAAGATGGGTTGCAGTTGCTCACGGTTAACCAAAAACGGAATCGTGTGAAGTGTTGCAAGGATGGTTTGCAGCTGTTCAGCTAGAATACGCAGGACTTCAAGCGTCGTTTCGTCACTGTGGATGAAACATGGATACATTACTATACTTCTGATACCAAACAACAATCTAAACAATGGGTGACCAAGGGAGAATCTGCACCAAAAAAGGCGAAGACCATTCCTTCGGTCGGAAGGGCTATGGCGACTGTCTTTTGGGATTCGCATGGGAAAATCCTCATCGACTATCTGGAAAAGGGTAAAACTATTACAGGTGCATATTATTCATCGTTATTGGGCCGTTTGAAACCGGAACTCCAAGAAAAACGCTGGCGATTGGACCGCAAAAAAGTCCTCTTCCATCACGACAATGCACCAGCACACACCTCAGCAGTTGTGGTCGCAAAATTAATGGAAATAGGATTCCAACTCGTTTCACATCCCCCCTATTCTCCAGGCTTGGCTCCCTCGGACTACTATTTGTTCTCAGACTTGAAGAAATGTCTGGCGGCACAAAGATTTTATTCAAACGAGGAGGTGATTGTGGCAACTAACAGCTATTTTACAGACTTGGACAATTCCTATTATTTGGAAGGGATCAACAAATTAGAACAGCGTTGGACGAAGTGCATAAGTCTAAAAGGAGACTATATCGAAAAATAAAAAAGGTTTACCCCAAACACGTAAGTAGTTTTTATTTTTGCACGGACTTTTCAAACGCCCTCGTGTATCGGAGCACGCTGGTCACTCTCCCAAACTCTACTGTCTATTGCTTCACACCTCTTAGCTTACTTCAGTATTATTGTTCTTATTTTTTTCGGACACCTTGTTAATAAAGACTTCTGCTAGCACTGTTCGAGTGTAATGTCTCGTGTTGATTCCGCCGGAAGGATGGAAATTCTGTTGCATTTATGCATGTACAAATAAAGATATTTTGTTCATTTGCCCTGTTCCCGGTAAAAAGAAACTAGAGGGGAGTGATTCAGGCATGGGAAGGGGCAGGCATTGTGGCCAGGCCTCGGGTTATGACTCCTGCCCGTCTTGTCTCCACCAGCTCAGAACTGACCACTCTACTCCTTTACATAAAAAAAGTGTATGAAGCGACTTTTGGACTCCTGCTCAGTACTTTATTTTTGAAGAAGTGTAAATTCTGCAAAAAAGAAAAACAAAGAGCTCTAATGCGCTGCTTCTTGGACTCGGGTAGGCGCGCCGGCCCCAGCGGATTAACGACGAGGGCCAGTCTGCTTTCTCGCTTCCCACGCCCTGGTTCCCGGGTTCTATTCCCGGTGGGGTCAGGATTTTCTCTGCCTCGTGATGACTGGGTGTTGTGTGATGTCCTTAGGTTAGTTAGGTTTAAGTAGTTTTAAGTTCTAGGGAACTGATGACCATAGATGTTAAGTCCCATAGTGCTCAGAACCAATTGAACCAATTGAATTGAGCCAGCCTGCTGGCCAGCCTGGATGTGGATTTTAGCAACCAACCGGTCTGCATGCTAACGCACTGGACCTATACTGGATTTTAGGCAGGTTTCGTCATCCTGCTAGTTGAATACTGGGCTGGTCCCCACGTTCTGCTCCATTTACACTACTCAGACACTTGAAAACGTACGCACTATTTCATGGCTTACACTAGACACAGACAACTGGGATACACTACGTACGTCCCAGGGGGTTCGGGGAGGTGGCAGGTAGGGCGTCCGGCCACCCTCTGCAACTAACACTGACAAATCTGTAGTAACAAGGTTGGAGCGGGACAAGGCCCAAAGAAATAAAGAAATAGATAAGGGGAAAGTGTCAATATCTGAAAAGAATTTTCTCGGTATACTTTAACGTAATTCCGCACTGCTGGACGATCTTTCTCGTACTGAGTCCTCAAACGCTTCTCAACTTTCAATGTTGCTGGAAGACTTACCAGGCGTCTTCCGTGGTCGGACACGACTGTGCACCTCTAGGGGAGCTTGACGCATTCAATTACTGGGTCGTCAAAAGATCTCTGACAGCTGTTCAAAATGTTTAAATGTGTGTGAAATCTTATGGGACTTAACTGCTAAGGTCATCAGTCCCTAAGCTTACACACTACTTAACCAAAATTATCCTAAGGACAAACACACACACCCATGCCCGAGGGAGGACTCGAACCTCCGCCAGGACCAGCCGCACAGTCCATAACTGCAGCGCCTCAGACCACTCGGCTAATCCCGCGGCTATGGCAGTTATTTTCCGAGCTTTCAACTCCGTAGCGCTAACGGCTGCAGGAGAAACAATATTCATCTATAGAGCTGCGCCGGCCGCGGTGATATAGCGGTTCTAGGCACTCAATCTGGAACCGCGCGACTGCTACGGTCGCAGGATCGAATCCTGCCTCGGGCATGGATGTGTGTGATGTCCTTAGGTTACTTAGGTTTAAGTAGTTCTAAGTTCTAGGGGACTGATGGTCACAGATGTTACGTCCCATAGTGCTCAGACCCATTTGAACCATTTTTTTTTTATATAGAGCTGCGACAACACTGTTATTCGTTTACAAAGCTGTGAGAACATTGAAATATCACACCAATGTAACTTTTCATGTGCGAAACATAGAACTTGAAGAGATGAACATTTTGACACACAATACGTCTTCCTAGTGCCTTCTGTGGTCGAAATATTATAAATTTAGTACTTCATTCGATGAAAGCGTTTTTATCAGTTGGATATCACACCAATGCTACTACTTATGTGCAAAATAGCAGGTCTTGAAGAGGCGAACTATTTGACACTGTTCGTGAATTATTTCACTTTCCCCTCAAATCACTAACTAATTTTATCTTCAGTACCCTGACTTCTTTCAAGCTATTAAATCTTATTTTGCAGGACTAGATCATGTGCTTCTGTATTTGATACATTTGTCCATTTCACCACTCTCCGTTTGGCTTTGAAAATGCGGAAAAAATCCATTTCGTAATTTACAGGAAATTGTATTTTCACTTCGCTCAGACACTTGACTAAAGAGGGAATAACAATAAAAATTACTGCAGGCAAACGCCAAATGCCCATACAAATTCATTAATGGCTAAATCAGTTTAAACTGATAGATCATTTTCAGTTATCCCAAAATGGTGAAGAAAGATTGCTAAACATTCCGTCACGTGCTTACAGAAACTTAGATCTGATTACTGTGTTATGCACTATAAGCCACGTAAAGTTTCAAAAATATTTGAAATCTATGCACGAGATTAGGAAAATGCTTAAAATAATACGATGAACACAATCAACCGTGAAATACCATAGAAATCAAGAATATTTTGTAAAAGCTTCCACTTTACATTTCTTACGGTTTACGACGGGTAGTTACGTGTTGCGGATTGTGATATGGAAGACACTATAGCTCCAGACACTACCGAGGAGCAGAATCGTTATGTACGTAATGTAGCTACGTATCAGGCAAAGAAATAAAAAAAAATCCCTGATTTGTCCAGGCCTTAGCAAATTAAATGAAAAGTACATCTGACAACATGCGCAGTACAGTTGCTTTCTTGACAACTGGGTACTGAATTTTAAAGGCACGTTACCTTCTTTTTGTACATTTTGGAAGAGAAATGAAAATGTTGTCACCAACAACAGTCGACAAAAAATTATGCAGTCTACTATATTGGTGAAGTGGATTACCGCAAAGATTGTGGAAATCGTCACTACGTGTTTTAATTCTTTGAAATCGTATGTTTATGGCACACAGCAGGTTGCAAGTAACTGTACTTACAACATGAAGCAAATGATGCCCGTACAGTGGGTAGTCTATCAGGGGTTGCACGAACCTGAAAAAGAAACAAGGCTAGCTAAGAACATTGTTATAATGCCATAGACGAATGTGGCTAACCCTTACACATTTAAAATTAACTGCGAAGGTAAATACAACACACCGACCATTTGTTTGCTAGGCACACGTGGATTATTATTCATGAGTGGTAACAGACAGTCCTTAGTTACAGGTGGTTGCACGCGGAGGGTCAACCGGAGTCCATCAGAGGAGTCCGTACTGTGGCTGTTTCACACACACACTCGTACTGTAAGCACGCAGTCACCTTTGCTCTTCAGTTTCTTTACCTCTTTGAATGTGCACACTGATGGCGTTGAGACAATATCTTTGACAAAGTTTTGGAAATACGAATTCCGACAAAAATAGAAGTAAGGATGAAAGAACAATAACTTGAGTCCAAAAGTAGGAAGGTCGATAGTAGACCCAAATTTCGGTGTAAGACAGCTACGCTCAAACATATGACCACAAAACGAGCAGCAGGAACGATCGCTAAAGTGTGACATAACAATTATTATGTGGTTTGCACGAACCATACTGACCTATAAAGTAGAACAACATAAAGGAACAAAGTGAAAACCCACCATAGTGTAGTGAAGGCCGAAGTGGCGTTAGATGGGACTCGCGGTGACGTGAGCTGCCTGCTTCTGCGACAGCAACTACACAATGCGATTCAGCTGCCCCTATTGTTGGGTTTTATGCAGCCCGCAGTATCTTCAAATATCACATGCAAGATTTTCATACTCTCTGACTAGATGCAAATTATTAGTCCTACAGAAAAAGTGACAGGACCTTTTGGAGTAAATTTAGTTTAGTTAAATGTTGTTCTGGTATACGTTTCCGTTGGAGGCCATGGTTTTTTAGATACTTAAGAAAAGCATTTTTTAAGATCACTTTCGTACGTTTTTCTTGAATAATTAGAAAACTATGGCCTCTAGTAAAAACGCTTTCCAGTACAAAATTTAACTAAATTAAATTTCTCGCAAAAAGGTCCTGTTCATTTTCTGTAGGAGTAATAGTTTTCAAGTAGCAAGCGAGGGAATTTAGCAGGACGGTAAGAACAGTGAAGCAACTCAGAAATGCAGTACGTGAAGAAAAACCACTTAAAGACGTCTATAAAACTTAAACTGAAATAGTATAAGCTTTCTTCAAATTTTAGGTAAGTATTTTTGCCAGCAAATTCCATTATATTCTATACAACAGTAACATGGATACGTACTTCTGTTTCTGTCGAATGTGAGGTATTATCAGGTAATTATTAATAGTTGATTACATTATGCTACTTTTCTAAGTTTTCAAACATTTCGTTGTTTTGTTACCACTCACATAATACACTTGTCCCTTCTGCACCAAAAAGAATATTTATATAACACGTTTCTTATTTTGTAACTTAAGTACATATTTTGCCTGATGCAATATGTATCACGCAAAATTAGTACTTAAGATAAAAAATGAAAAACATGTTGAAATCGTTTTATTAGAAAAATACATAATTAAAAATTATAGTTTATGTCAATTAATACAATTTAATAAAGAACATCAATTAGGTAAAATGTAAGGAAATTAATTTATGAAAACATGGAGTCACAAATGGGCTTATGTAATGTAGGAATACTTTTCACTGAGAAGAGAGATTCAGTATGAACTTCCGTCATAGGAGAAATTTTTTCTTGTACAATGCAACACACGAAATTTCGTAATATTTACAAAAGCTGTAATCGTCAAAACAGTGTCTATTCAAAAAAAAAATGGTTCAAATGGCTCTGAGCACTATGGGACTTAACATCTGAGGTCATCAGTCCCCTAGAACTTAAACCTAACTAATCTAAGGACATCACTCACATCCGTGCCCGAGGCAGGATTCGAACCTGCGACCTTAGCAGTCGCGCGGTTCCAGACTGTAGCGTCTAGAACCGCTCGGCCACTCCGGCTGGCTGTGTCTGTTCTTTCACACATACTCTCAGTTCGCAAGAACACTGTAATGTAACATAGAGACGCTGTATAAGTACACACGTTGTAATAACCAATGACATTAAAAAAATTACATTTAACTTTCCTTATAGATTAAAAAAAAATTACATTTAACGTTCCTTATAGATTAAAAAAATTACATTTAATTTCCTTATAAATGAAGTGTCACAACTCAGAATGTGCTACTCTTCTCGAATGACCCACGCACACCTCCGAGCAGCAGCGCCGTAGTGACACTGTTCTCGCCTTAACGAATCGTGAAGTTGTTGTTGTTGTTGTTGTTGTGGTCTTCGGTCCACAGACTGGTTTGATGCAGCTCTCCATGCTACTCTTTCCTGTGCAAGCTTCTTCATCTCCCAGTACCTACTGCAACCTACATCCTTCTGAATCTGTTTAGTGTATTCATCTCTTGGTCTCCCTCTACGATTTTTACCCTCCACGCTGCCCTCCAATACTAAATTGGTGATCCCTCGATGCCTCAGAACATGTCCTACCAACCGGTCCCTTCTTCTTGTCAAGTTGTGCCACAAACTCCTCTTCTCCCCAATTCTATTCAATACCTCCTCATTAGTTATGTGATCTACCCATCTAATCTTAAGCATTCTTCTGTAGCACCACGTTTCGACAGCTTCTATTCTCTTCTTGTCTAAACTATTTATCGTCCACGTTTCACTTCCATACATGGCTACACTCCATACAAATACTTTAAGAAACGACTTCCTGACATTTAAATCAATACTCGATGTTAACAAATCTTTCTTCTTCAGAAACGCTTTCCTTGCCAAGTCCAGTCAACATTTTATATCCTCTCTACTTCGACCATCATCAGTTATTTTGCTCCCCAAACATCAAAACTCCTTCACTACTTTAAATGTCTCATTTCCTAATCTAATTCCCTCAGCATCACCCGACATAATTCGACTACATTCCATTATCCTCGTTTTGCGTTTGTTGATGTTCATCTTATTCCCTCCTTTCAAGACACTGTCCATTCCGTTCAACTGCTCTTCCAAGTCCCTTGCTGTCTCTGACAGAATTACAATGTCATCGGCAAACCTCAAAGTTTTTATTTCTTCTCCATGGATTTTAATACCTACTCCGAACTTTCTTTTGTTTCCTTCACTGCTTGCTCAATATACAGATTGAATAACATCGGGGAAAGTCTACAACCCTGTCTCACTCCCTTCCCAACCACTGCTTCCCTTTCACACGCCTCGACTCTTATAACTGCCATCTGGTTTCTGTACAAATTGTAAATAGCCTTTCGCTCCCTGTATTTTACCCCTGCCACCTTCAGAATTTGAAAGAGTATTCCAATCAACATTGTCAAAAGCTTTCTCTAAGTCTGAAGTGAAGTAGCCTACAGCAAAACTGACAGGTGCCTTCAAGTAGACAAATTGCTAGTTAGAGATGTAACTTTCTTCGTGCACGATTAGTCATTTCATACAAATGTTTCAAGTGATATAGACTACAAATTTCCTTTTTTGACTTTCGTGACTTTTCTTGCCGGGGTGCCATATTATAATCATGCGCGTGGTATTTCAGGGCTTTGCGGGTTGCTTAAAACCCATCGGTAGGGGCGGCTGAACCACCCTATATCACAACAAGCACATGGAGCCATATTTTCCCCTCTGCTGTATCTTGTTTATGACGTAATACATGAACTGAAAATAAGGTCACAGACCGCACGTGAGCGAAAGTAAGAGATACAAGAACGAACTGCTGTGTGGAACTGAAGAGCTGTCTCCAGCTTCCACAGCACGTCAACAACCACGAAGAGGAAACGTGACGAATGCCCTACGCTCAGACAGTCGCGGACTCTCTCGTTTCAAGTCGTCGGGGAATATTAAATGCCAATTTGTTTGTTGCAGCAACGCCGTAATTCACGCTGAGGAAAACAACAGGTAGTAAAGGCAGAGTGGGTACCAGGCGGTGCACGTAAAGCGGAGGCCTTTATGAAGGGTGCGTCGGCGGGCAGCGCAGCAGGAGGCGTAAAGCCCGCAGCAGTGTGGCACCGGCGACCCGTCGTTAGCTGAGGGGCTTTAGTGCCGCTGCTGCGCCGAGTCCAGATAGCGGCGTGAATTGCTGCTAGCAGCACGTTTCACGCTTTACGACACTTCCTCAGTGCTGCGATGCAGCGGACACGCCACGTAGAGCTATGCACGAAAAGAAACAATGCGCACTTTTGCAACACTGCTTCTGACGTAAATGTAGATGCATAGTCCTAATCTGAGTAATGAAACTGCGCGTGAGGAGCTAGAAAGGATTTAGCATACCCTAGGAAAATCTGGGGAAAATCTAGATAGCCGTACAGAAATTTGAGTTTTTTTTTTTCCTCCTTGTTGTTGTGGTCTTCAATCCTTAGACTGGTTTGATGCAGCTCTCAATGCTACTCTATCGCAAGCACGCCTCTTCCGGAGACAGGTCTGATGCAGCTCTCTGTGTTACTCAAGCCTCTTCATGTCCGAATAACTACTGCAACGCACTTCCTTCTGAAGCTGCTTGCTGCATTCATCACTTAGTCTCCCTCTACGATTTTTACCCCCAGACCCTTCCCTCCAGTACTAAATTGGTGTCCTCTTGGTGTCTCAGAATGTGTCCTACCAACCTTCCCCTTTTTATAGTCAGATTGTGCCATAAACTTGTATTCACCCCAATAGTAATCAGTAACTCCTCACTAGTTATGTGATCTACACATCTCATTTTCAGCATTCTTTTGTACCACCATAATTCAAAAGCTTCTATTCTCTCCTCGTCTAAGCTGTTTATCGTCCATTTTTCACTTCTATACATGCAAATACTCCATGCAAATACTATCAGAAGAGAATTCCTGACACTTAAATCTACACTCGATGTTAACAAAATTTCCTTTCTTCAGAAACACTTTTCTTGCCGTTGCCAGTCAACATTTTATATCCTCCCTTCTTCAGTCATCACTAGTTATTTTACTACCACTTTGTGTCTCGTTTCCTAATACAGGGTGTTTCAAAACGGACATCACAATTTTAAAAATTCATATAAATTTATCGAAAGAAGATGCAGATCTGGGTTTAGTGTTGTTTTGTAGGGAAACACATCAAGCTTGTTTTCTACCTTAAACTAAAGACGTTGTATGTAGCTACTGTTGGTTATCCAGCACACATCCCATTGGAAGTCAATTTCTTCCCAAACGCGCTGCAGCATTCCAGTTGTAACTTGCTCAGTCGCGGGGTAAATTCTTGCTCTAAGTTCAGGTAGAGAAGCCGGCACCTGAGGTACAAACACGATATCCTTGATGAATCCCCATAAAAAAATAGTGTTGTCAGGTCTGGGGAACGTGGAGGCCTTGCTAATGGCCAATCCACTGACCTGGAACGCGGTCACTGAGAGAATGCCGGACGTCAGCCCGGTAGTGGGGTGGTGCACCATCTTGCATGAAGTAAAACATTTTGTTCTTGGTCATCCTCATCGATCTGTGGTATCAAAAAACATATCCAGGTACACTATCCTGTTGATGGTTCTCTCACGAAAAAAAAGGCCGTACACTTTGTTCTTGCTCAATGCACGTAAAACTTTCAGTTTACGACTATCACAAACATAATTGTAATTTTTTATGTGGATTTTCACTCTGCCAAATCCTACAGTCATGTGTGTTAACCTTGCCCTTAAGTGAAAAGTCGACTCGGTAGAAAAGATGATTTTATTGTAGACATGTTCATCCTCATGTAATCGATTTACACAGAAGTTCTTGCGAGCAATTTTATCAGTGTCTTTTATTGCTTATACGATCGTCAATCTGTACGGTTTCAAATGCAAACGATATCTCAACACTCGAAACAGTCGTATGTGGGATATGCTCGCGAGATGCACGCCGGATCGTTTTCGTAGGGCTCTTGACAAAACGTCCTCTCACTCGCTCAAAGACGTCGTCAGGTGTGCTTGACGACCTGATGATTTCCCATGTCTTACCGAACACCCTGTTTCTATGAAACATTTATGCCACTCATAAATTGTAGGCCTACTTGGAGGATCTTGGTATGGAAATTACGCTGAACTGTTGTCGCCGACTTCGATTCTTCTAACCAAAAACACACAGCTAACATGCTCGGGTCCTTTTGAGGCAACTATCTTTAACGTGACTGCCGCTAGCGCTCCTTACGGTGCGATTCGGCACTAGCGAACTGCATGACACAAAATTTGATGTATTTCCCTACAAATTGACACTACAATCATCTCTGTAAGTACTATGAATTAATTTACATGAATTTTCAAAGCTGTAAACTCCTTTTTGAAACACCTTGTATAATTGCCTCAGCATGACTTGATTTAATTCAAATAAATTCCATTGTCATGTTTTGCTTTTGTTGATCTTATATCCTGTTTTCGAGACACTGCCCATTTCGTTCAACTGCTCTTCTAAGTCCTTTGCTGTCTATGACAGAATTACAATGTCACTGTCAAACCTCAGAGCTATTTTTTCTTCTTCCTGAAATACGCCAAGTTTTTTTGTTTCCCTTCCTTAAAAAAAAATAAAAAATTAATTAAAATGAAGTGGACCTTAATCTTCATACACCATATTTTAATAATTCTGTGCTTCCGCAAGTGATGGCACAAGTAACGGTTTTAACAACTAATTCATCACTCTATTATTTTTTGGTTCGGTCGAATGAAACAACCAAATGACAGTAGTCTCTGTGGCCACATCAGCTGTGAGGATGTTTTCATTCTCCGAGTTTGAGTGGTTTCACTCAATGCGAAACGTAGGACTGTTTCACTCAATCTCCTCGTTCAGTTACACATGTACCATGACTAGGATTCTTAACTTTTTGTAGACAAAAAACATAACTTATTTCAAGCGGAGGTGGATAAAAAGTTCGTTTCTAAAAATGAGGTATTTTCAGAATTTATGTATCTGCTTACTTAAATACATTTTATCGTACTTCTGACAAATATGGATTTTTTGTTGCTTTTAAAAGACTAACAAATGTTGTTAGATTATAAATTTATGTTTAAACAAAGGAACAAACTACTCCTTTATTTAAATTTATGGCAGCTCTGTCTGTCGTTTCTCGCTGGTTTGCATCCATCACCAATAAATGTATTTTGCTAAATGCTTAAGTGTCAGGAACAGAAGACTTATAAGCTACATTTTTTTGATTGTTTGCTGACTGACTCAGTTGATTTTTAAGCGTATTCTGTCACTTGTCTGTAGTATATTTTGCGAGAAATTTTTGACAACATTTTTTTTAATTTTCTTCGAATTTCCTTAACTGATATAATTTTATAACATGCAGATTGTTAATATCGCACTGAATTTATCTTGAGGATTATTTATTCTTTATTCTAATGATTTCTTCTAATCCCTCGCCACAGAGAGTTTCGATATTCTATTCCAGACACAAAGTACACTATTTAAAAAACGACAGTTTATAAACATGGACGATGAACTGAACTAAAAGTTACTTACTGGCACTCAGTAAAAGGAAGTTATCGGAATGACTAAAACCATCGCGACTTGAGATAAAGCGCAGTAAACAGTAATGATTTGACAACAGCAAAACAATCGAATATTTCCGTTCAGAACTGAATGCACCAAACTCCTTCGGTACTTCTAATTTGGCTGCTCCCACAGACCGGTTTCACCCAAGGAACATGGATAAATGCTCCAACTCATACGTAAAGCTGAAACCGACTAGATCGATTGTTTACATGCGGTAGTTCCCATCGCTAGACTCCCACACTGGAAAGGCTTTTACGTTTTTGAGGAAGTAGAGGTGAAGTGATTGACATGCAGATCATCTTACAGGTCACTTCAAAAAGATTCATCCGATTTCACAGAACGGTTATCTTCTACGTGAATGACTATAAAAACATTGGATAATTTTTAACTTAACGAATCTAAAAGCTTAACTTGGGATTTTTAACTTAACGAATCTAAAAGTTTACATCGGTGCCAGTTGTAAGTATCCATTCATGTGATACCAGCTAGCCCACACGCTCACTGTGTTTCGACCACAGATATCCATACAACACAAACAGGAAGCGTTTTGCATTCGCCGTTTCAACAGGCGCTGTTCAGTTGGAACTGTGCTGAGTTCTTTCCCTTGAGACAGCAGCACTTCACGGGTGAACCCAAAGTCTCAGCAAGCTAATGCTGTATGTAAGGGGAAACACAGAAGTCGCCTCCATGTGCTACTTTAACATGCAGAGCGCATTCAACAGATCTTGGAATGCAGTTTACACAAGTCTACTCATCGCGCCGGCCGGGAGTCAGCCAAACCTCACGATTTTATCCAGCTCGTTTTGCAGTGAGTTTCGTGTGCAAATTACACAGGATTTATTGCGACAACCTCTTCTTGATGGTGGTAAACAACAACACGAAGATGGTGTGGAGATAGAAGATTGCAATTTTCTTTCGTGTTTAGCGTGCAGGGACGAAACTACATTCTGTTCAAGAGCAAAAGTGAACTGCCATAGCGTAAGAACGTGGGGAACACAAGAGCCACGTGCCACAATCGAGCATAAGAGACATTCCAAACATTCGTGTTTTCTTTGTTTTTCGGAGAACATTTTTTCAATAGAACGGATTACCAGCGCCCTGCCAACTGCATGTAAGGGCAGATCTTGACAATGAGAAACGCGAACGATAGATCGGCCGTAAGATGCATACAGATGTCGCAGTACACGATTCACCTTTCAGGGTACATGACTTTGTTTTCGTACCCTTTTTAGTTCAGTAAGGACGCTAATGATCTCACTGATGAGGGTCCTTACAAACCACCACAACCAACTGATTTTTTTGCCTTTTTTCGTTGCTTCTGAAGACTCTGTCCATATGCCACAGCAGTAGGGTGTTGGCGATTGTAAGACACTTTTGATATCAAATTGCCACGCAAATTAATTAAATTGATCAATTAATCATCTTCACCCTCGCCCCGACCACCCCCAGCCCCACCCCCGCCAGCGGATGACGTTACGTGTTTTCTCAGCTGCACGTGTGCCTTAGACCCCTCCTCCCCGCCTGCCTCCATCACTCCCCAAACTATCCTATTGGTGGGAATTTCAAATTTCGGCAGGAAATTAAAATTGGCGGATCCTTTCTGGTACTCGAACCCTGGTTCTCCTGGGTGGAAAACCCAAGAGTACCCCCTTAACACAATTAAACCGCCAAAGGTTCTTGGAATTGTCGGGAAATTAAAAATGACTGTGCACTTTTCGAGACTCGAACCATGGCCCTCCTGGGTGGAAAGCCCAAGTGCACCCCCCCTAACGTAATTAAATCACTAGAGGTGCTTGGAACTGACGGGAAATTAAAAATGGCTCTGCCCTTTCCAGGATTCGAAACTTGATTCTACTGGATTGAAAGCTCAAGTGCACCGCCTAGCACATGGGAACTGTCGAGATGCAGGAGAGGAAGGTTAGGTTAGTGTACTTCATTTATTTTTGGTCGGGAAACTGACGCAAAGATCGATCGTAATTATGTAATTAATCACAAAGATTGAGCCTATTACACAACTATATGCATAGCGTTACACAAGGGCGGCATAATAATGCAATAAATCTCAAAATATGATGATACCATACCACTGGTGTTATGCTGCTGGAAAAAAATTCGCAGTACCACTCGAAACTAACGACAGACAATCAAACTTTATCCTACACTTGCAATCTGATGGGAATAAGGCATGAGTATAAGGTACTATCTTTATTTTTTTGGTGGGAAACACGTTCAACTGACGACATGCTGGTGTTGGACAGACAGGCAGCAGCCCGCCGTTCGGCGATGGAGAACAGTTGTATTTGACGTCAACGCATCTATAATCAAGCTTCTCTTATAAAAAAGCAAAACATATTTGGGACCATACTAAATGTCCCCTTTCCACGAAAATAGGTAAAACCCATTTTCTTTTAGTTTTATGAGCAAAATCGGTATAGTTTTATGTCGACTGCACTCGCAACACATTATTTTGTAATGTCCAGCTAAGTGTACCGCCACCGATCACAAATCATCAGCAGAAACATGCCCACCCTGCGTAAAATCAGGAAAAAAAAACTTCGACTATATTGATACAAGAACTACCGATCACCGCAGAATAACCTTGTTATTTCGAAACTGTCATCAGATTACAGAAAAATCAAGAATTTAAACTCTAAAGGAAGAAAATCTGTGTTTAGCAATTTCTTCCAGCTTGTTGAACAAATGATACGACCTGAGAGCGTCTCTCGCATTCAGTGTCTGTAAATAAACTGTCATGCACATTTCATACAATCTTTCACGCCATTGGCACACATGTCGGGAAAAAGGACATTCATTTTACGTCTGACAACAAGAAGCTATCATTCGAGAGAACGTAGCTGTTTTGTACACTATGACAGGGCTCCTTTCACCAGTGCGATGCTATATCAAACTAGCGTTTAAGAAACTAATCGTGAGAGCTTGTCTCGCCCTCTGTAGGTGGGAGATCGAAATTTCGTTAAGCGATACCGCTACAGTGAGAAAAAGAAAGAAACGCTTGTCAAGAATCATTCCGTGGTGCCCTAGCCATCTCTTCCATCCGTCAGGCGGCATGTCATTATAAATTTCATAGGCCAATTAATTAAATTGATCATGAGAGTCACTTTGTACGGTGAGTATATTTTTTTTCAGCAGTCGGATTACACTCACCAAGTAGGACAACTGGCAATCCATGGAGGGAACACGATGTTCTTTTCGAGGAACACTAATGAGAAATGTCATCTGAAGCTGACCACAGAGGGAATCTACAGCCCACAGCATACATTTTACGTAAGGACCGCGCTATTGAAAAACATGATCATAACGCCTTTGTTACTATCCCCCTGCATGAAAAGCGGTCTTGAGTCTGCAGGCACACACGATTGCTGATAGTGTTACGCTTTCAGGCAGAAATGCTGTCAGCAATTTGGAATCAAGTCTATCCATTCAATCACATATTTTCGTTGGATCCTGTAGAGACGTCTTTTAATGATTGTAGCCACTGGTTAATCATATCCGTGCCACCCTCGTATCTTTAAACGAGTCATCTGTTTTTAGACAGTCCCTCTGCATCTTGTAACTGCTACCAAGTCTCCGCCCCGCCCTCCCTGCAGCTTAGTGCATGTGATTGTCTCAATTTAAGTCTGACCTCTACAGAAGTTGGGGAGCGCTATATGTAAGACCTTCTGCATCCTGTGGGGAAACAGGACGAGCTGAGTTCAAAAGACAGGAGCGCGTTTTCACCACTTGGTGGAAATGGGAACACATTGTCATAGCTCTGCCATCAGTGTACAGTGTGTAAGGTCAGCGCCAAACGAAGCTTTCCCCTGCAACACAAGGTAGTAGGAGAGATAATACGAGCAGTTATGGTGGTGTTTCTTGACGGGAAGATTAGGAAGACTACACATCATACGTGGCATGTAGGAAAGATGAAGATTTTGCAACACATCTCCAGACTACATACAGGTAGTCCGAAGGAGATCTGTCTCTCTCAGGGTACATTCATGTCCATCACCCAAATATATGTGGCGATCCTATTAAATATAAAGGTATTGGTTCACTGGAGCAGGTAGCTCGTGATCGGAGTCGCTTCCACAGACCGGTGTAAAGTTTCATCACCTGTACTGTAGGATGACCACATCCAACAGACTATCAATCACACGAGAGGGTTTCTGTATTACTCCTTCATAAGCAGTTCAATACAATGTTTTTTCGGTTGTAACACATCCAATCAGTGTATACCGCCATACTCTTTGTTTTTTCTAGAGACCCATGTCAGCTGCTGCTAAACCGATGTTAACACGCTTCGATCCGCTGGCTCTCACAGAAAACTGAACACCGCATGGCATAAAATGTACAGCTACCACACCACAGGCAGGTAGAAATAAAACACAGACGCCATGTTTCTCACTGACAATAATGTGGAAGACATCGCAACTTATGGAAGCTGGAAGAGTGTGGCTGTCGCCTTTACTCTACAGTATGGCTGACGCCTGCGATCCTAATACCATTCTTACAGCTGTGTACCTCGAGAACGCGGCTTCCTCACCTTCTCCCTTCATGGGCTCTAGCGATCTCAGGTAAACAGACCGAATTTCACATAAACAGGTAGCAATAGATTTGCGCTCTACCAAAACTACGCTTTGGTAGTCTTGATACAGTACATAAATGAGTTGGTAAATTGTAGGATTATCGGTGGTACTGGTAGCATTGATAATGGGAAAAAACATAAACGAATGTGTAAGAGAATAGCTGAGAGTCTGTTTTTTCTTTGTTTTATATATAATTAGAAACGTACATCGTTTAGTGATAATCCTCTATGTATTCTACATCCTTATAAAATACCAACTGATTTTATAAGCAATAAAAATTAGTTGACTGCGTCACTTTTGCACATTTATGTAACCAAAGCAATTACTTCTGATGCAAATACGGTTTACAAACATAAAGTGTATAACTACTGCTGTTATTTTATACTGAACGGAACATTCTTCGTCATGGTCCAGTCCGCAGCTCGTGGTCGTGCGGTAGCGCTCTCGCTTCCCACGCCCGGGTTCCCGGGTTCGATTCCCGGCGGGGTCAGGGATTTTCTCTGCCTCGTGATGACTGGGTGTTGTGTGCTGTCCTTAGGTTAGTTAGGTTTAAGTAGTTCTAAGTTCTAGGGGACTGATGACCATAGATGTTAAGTCCCATAGTGCTCAGAGCCATTTTGTCATTGTCAAAGGCAATAGCTTCCTGTTATTACCAATAAGTGTGAAAGCTATTTATGAATAACAGAAACCCATATCTTCTGAGGTTTCGAAGTATCGAACCGATGATTGGTGTTTCTGTTTCACGTTTATTTATTTTTTAATTTTACCTTTGTTTTTTAGGACAAGCCTATTTCTAGCACTTCACTATATACGCGCTCTTTTTGTTATTTTTGCTACATCCGTCTGTTTCATGTTACAAATCAACAATTTTCGAATAGAACCTGAATTCAACGTTGAGAATTTCAGTCTTGCTATAAAGAGTTTCTACTTTTAAGTACACGAAACAGACAGAAGGATAACTATGTAAAAGAAAAATGTTCCGAAGGTTACGCGGCCGTTTACATATAGCAGTTAGTTTCTAGACGGTTCAGCGTTTCCACTTTCTAAGTGAATCACGTAAGACTCTGATCGCATACGCTAACAAAGCGATCGAATTTAGATAACTTTCGACACGTATGCAACACACTTAACGCACAGGTAATGTGGGTAGGATCTTAACTGAAAAAGGCTACAGGACAACTGGCGTAGTCTACACTCACATATGACAGCCTACAGTGGTTTTGCAGCTCTACGTGTAACTGTTTTCTTTCTAGTCTTCTGCAGTCGCCTCGCAATCTGGTGGCCAGAGGCTTGCCAGGACGGCAGTACATAGCTGCCGCCAGCCACGCGCCCTCCATGTGCTCTCCCCAATATTCATCCGCGACCAGTGCTTTTTTAAAATACTATAAATAACATAATATATAAAGATTTCTGAGGTTACAGCGAATTGAATTCTTAACAGCTGTTAAAATGGTTCCATATAATTTGTTACTACTTAGTTGATGAGAATATAATTTATACAATGCAAATGTAAAAGAAAAAGAAAAAAAAGAAAATGTAACACAATGAGCGTGGTTAAGAATAATTTGTAATATACAGAGGGAAGTGATACGCTGTGTTTGGATGAGTAATACACTCTAAGTAGCATGTTGGTTAGTAATGGCCTATTTCAGATGAGAAGGTCTCGGTACAACCTCGAACTATTCTCATCTGAAATGGTTTGCGCTAATGTATGTTTAAACAGATTATAGAGATTAAATGCTGATTGAGCGCTTCATACATGGAATACATGAAGTTTAGCTTCACACAAGAAGTACACTTACGTTTGTAACTTGTTAGCTGACATAGAATATAGTTCATAGCTACTTGAATGCATTATTCCTTAAAATAACTTAATACATTTCTGATATATGAAATTCATTGGTTATAGCTTTGAATAGAGAAGAGAATATACTTCGGTCTGCACACAGTAAGACGAGCAATACATTACTGCTTGTGTGCAGTATACTTCAAACACTATGCAGGATGCCATTGTTATGTCTATAGGGCAGGTCCCCATCACAACGCAAAGTGCCTCTAGTGACGTAGGTGCTTATCGTCTTAATAGGCAATTTATACTGAGTTGTGTTTAGTCTTGGTAGTTTGTGTACAATTTTGGAGACTTTGTCAATTGTCAATTTTATATGGTGGTTGAAAGTCTGTTTTTCGTCTAGATGCAGTCCGAGATAACGTGTGGCTTGCTTCTTCTGTATGCTTGTATTGTCTAATTTTAGAATTGGAATCCTCTGTAGTGTCCCTCTGAGCAGTAAATATATAGTTTTGTTGGGAGCCATTTTTAATTTATTTTCTTTGCCCCAACTGTTAATTTTCTGAAGCTGTTGCGTGCCTTTTGTCTCTAGTGCTGCTCTGGAGTTGGCTGACACCACTGTGAGCACGTCATCTGCGTAAGCCGCCACACCTCTTACCCTGTCGTCACTGTCCAAGGTGTTCAGCAAGGGCTCGATTGCGATATCCCAGAATATTGGTCCGCAGATCGAGCCCTGTGGACATCCCTTTGTTATTCTCTTGACAACCTCCACTCCGCCACTCTGCCTCTGCAGTATCGAAGAGGCTATTGTAGAGGGAAGCTGATAGCCTCATTTCCCTTAACCTGGCGAAGAGGGATGGCCACCACAAGTTGTCAAAAGCCCCGGCTATGTCGATTAGAATGGCGGCCGCGTATTTGTCGCATACGCTTTTTGTAACTGTCAGTGCTTGGTTGACGGCGTCTTCTATTGATCTACCTTCCCTGAAGCCGAAATGATGGGGCGTTAGGCCGAGGAGGCGCCTGTGCGATTGTAAACGGTCACAAAGGAGCCTTTCCTGTACCTTGCCGAGAGTGTTTAAGAGACAGATCGGTCGGTAGGTGTTGTGGTCTGTTGGCTCTTTGTCTTGTGATTTCCTGATTATTACTACATTAGCAGTTATCCAGAGGTTTGGAATTCTGCCTGTTAGTAGTGCCTCGTTGAACATGTTAGTAAGAAAGAGTGTGATCTGTGTTACTGTTTGTTTTAATGTTTCTGAAAGCATTTTGTCTGGGCCGGGTGCTTTTCGGTTTTTAAGCCTGCTGATTGCCGTCGCGACTTCTTCTTGTGCGAATCGCACGGTTACACGGTCACAGATGTATGGTTGCCTTGTAAGAGGTCCGAGCAGATGTAATTTCGATGTATTGCTCACGCGCTGCCTGCGATATGCAAGGTATAAGAGAATCTCAGACCAGAGAGCAGTGTTGACTGTAGTGGGAACTGTGTAGCTGTAGCAGTAAGTTGTTGCTAGCGAGCAGTCTGGTGTATCGTGTTGGCTGGGCCGGTCGCGGTGCAGCGATGGCGGAGCCTGAGCATTATTGTATAAGGTAAAAAGCAGCCTCGCGCGTATGTAGTATTGTTATCTCAAGTTCCATGTAAATGTTTTAAAAAATCTCCTAATAATAATCTTTCTCATAAAACGTAACTTTTAACAACCATTCATTTCAATTTAAAGAATTTACTAATTTCTCCAATCCATGATCATCCCGATTATTGCAAAAGAAAAATCAGTTGTTTCCTTTCATAAATGACAAATATATCGGCCAGCAGTGCACAGGGCTGTGCCAGAAAAATTTATTGTAAGAGCAGATATATATGCGTTATCCGGCGACTTCATTGAGGTAAGAATTTTTCTTTTTTTATTCAGAATAATCTTTCAGGGCCATGACGCAGCACTGCTGACGTCCAAAATTTACCAGTTTAAATTCACAGTCAATTATTGAAAAGTTATAATTGAGCGACAATTCAATTGAGAGTTTAGTTACATTGTATTATTACCAGGTTACTGAATTTATTTTTTGTTAGGACGTTACACTGTATGTGAACAACATAATTATAATTTCTTACCGTTGAGAGGTTAAGGAATTTTTCTGTTTTGAGGTTACACTAAATTAGAACATTATTCATATTATTTATTTTATTTTGTGGGGAGGTTACAGCCTCATGCTCTCTCTTAGGTCAGCGTGGTGTCGCTCGTCTTGTGTGGGGTCGTCATCCGGGAGGAGCCTGTTCAGAAGATATTCTGCTGTGCTTCTCCATCCTCTGGTCACTGTGCCGCCAGCTTGTTTTAGTGTCGACAGAACTGTCGGTGTCTTAACTCGTTCTGTTTCTGTTTTGAATGGTTGTCCCCAGATGTCGTTCTGTAGCTGGGTTTTTACAAAATTCGTCCAGTGGCCGACCGTCCGTGGTCTTTCAGTACGGAACTCCCTTCATCGATCGCGGCGGTAAGTTGTCGCGCGCCGTTCCGGGAGCAGCGCCGACCTCTGCCGATCATGAGGAAGCATCTCACGGCGGATCTCGACCAGCACTGACCCTGTCGATTGTCAGAGTCATCTCTCGTCGGATCGCGACCTGCACTGACCTCCGTCCATCGCTCTCAGTGGATGTCCTCATCTGTCCACGAATCGCGATCACCTACAGCCCTTCTAAGGACATGCCACTGCACAGTGACGAACTCATACCCTGTACCAGGACACTACTGTTATGTTTGTTCACTGTGCACCATGTTGCGCCCGAAGAGACTTTTTTTCTTAGTGCTTATTGACTTTATAAAGTTCACTGTTCTGCCTACCTGCCTTCATATCCAGTAGAGTGTCGTTCCCACACGGTAACGAATATTAAGTTCTGAATGTTCAGTCTGTGTCCGCTTGAAAGAATATTAAAGATGTACGAAGGATAAACGGAGAATTCGATCCAAAACGTAATTGTAAAATAAAGTACCTCGAGATTTTACGTGCCCAGTGATTAGCACACTGGACTCGCATTTGAGAGGACGACGGTTCAAACCAGTTTTCAGCGCTCCAGATTTAAGTTTTCCATGATTTCCCCAGATCACTTTAGTCCAATGCTTGGATGGTTCCTCTGAAAGGGGACGGCCGCCTGCCTTTCCCATCCTTCCCTAATCCAATGGGAGTAATGACCTCGCCGTTTCGTCCCCTTCCCCAAATCAACCAACCAACCAACAAAAATTTTAAGTGCATTCATATAAGTGGAACTTACTACTGCAAAATCTAACAACAACTTTATAGAATAACGACTTTGTAGTCTTACCTGTAAATTTATATTCTCTCGAAGTTTCTATCTCCGTTCACGTGGAAGATACAGTCTTGGGAACTGGACGAATATTTTTGAGACACACAGTACTTCCGAGTTACTTTATTCCATATCTGGTCAAGCGTATCCAGACATCCCTATGAAATGCGGAAGTCACCGTTAACTGTTCCGAGAGGCAGACTTGCCGTTAAAAAAGAAGACAGGGAGTGTTGTGTTGCTAGCACAGAAGAAGTAACACAGAATCGGCCCATCAGTAGAGATCAGTGAATTCGAACGTGGATTAGTCATTTAATGCCACCTAAGTAACAAATTCATCAGGGACATTTCAACGCATGTGGAGCTGCCCAAGTCGATTATTGATGATGCGAAGCAAAAACCAAAGATAAACAGGGACCACGCAGACCTTATGAAGTGACGGATAAGGACCGTCGATGGTTGGTTGGTTGATGGGGGAGGGGGGGCGGGGGGGGGGGGGGAAGGGGGGGGGGACCAAACAGCGATGTCATCGGTCCCGTCGGATTAGGGAAAAATCTACATCTACATGATTACTCTGCTATTCACAATAACGTGCCAGGCAGAGGGTTCTATGAACCACCTTCAAGCTGTTTCTCTTCCGTTCCATCGTCTCCGATGGGGAAGGAAGTCGGCCGTGCCCTTACAAAGAAACCACCCCGGCATTTGCCTGAAGCGAATTAGAGAAGTAACGAGAAACCTAAATCAGGATGGCCGGACGCCGGTTTGAACGGTCATCCTCCCGAATGAGAGACCATTGTGCTGATCACTGCGCCACCTCGCTCGGTAGGACCAACGAACTACGCGGAAGTTGTTTGTATAAAATTCCATGAAATCAGCGGAAGGAATGATTCGTGAATTCCAAACTACGACGAGCGGTATAGCTAGCACATGACAGCGCCTAGGGAGTTATAAACAATGGGATACAGTGGTTGAGCGGCTCCTCGTAAGCCACATATTTCTGAAGTCAGGGCTAAGCAACACTTGAGACAGAGTAAAGAGCGACGCCACTCGGCCCAGTATGACTGAAAACCAATGCTCTGAAATGACGAATTACGCTATAACCTGCGGCAATCCGATGGAAGGGTTTGCGATTGGCGAAATCCTGGAGAACATTACCTGCCGTCAAGTGTAGTCAGTAGTGACAACAGTGAAATACTGAGGAGCCAATTTTACAATATTGCGGTGTTTTCCGAAGTCAAAGTATGATCCCCCTATTCCGCTTTTAAAAAAACGCTAAATGCAAAAAGATACGAACATATTTTACAGTACTGGCCACGGTGGCCGAGTGGTTCTAGGCGCTTCAGTCCGGAACCACACGGCTGCTACGGTCGCAGGTTCGAATCCTGCATCGGGCATGGATATGTGTGATGTCCTTAGGTTAGTTAGGTTTAAGTAGTTCGAAGTTCTACGGGACTGATGACCTTAGATGTTAAGTCTCACAGTGCTCAGAGCCATTTGAACCATTTGTGTACTGTGTACAGGAAGAGTTCGCAGACGATGTTTGTTTGCATTAGGACAACAGTGTACGCTGTCATAATGCAGTATTTGCGACACAAAGGTTTTGCGGGCTGGGTTGCCGAGAGTCTCAACCTGAATGCAGTGGAACACTTTTGGAATGAATTAGAACGCTGACTTCGCTCCACAGACAAGTGTGCACCATTTACTACCTTCTGTGGTTGCGCTTCTTGAGGAACAGAGGGCCGCCATTCTTCCACCGACATTCAGACACCTCACTGAAAGTGTGTCCAGCAGAGTTCAAGCTGCCATAAAGGCTAATAATAATAATAATAATAATAATAGCTGTCTGATTACTCTTGAGTATATACTGTAAGCTGCTGGTGTAGGCACTGTTTACGATTAGGTCCATTACCGCAGTACGTGGGAAGAGGAAGGTATACACCAGCAATAAGAATGGGGTTCGTCTGAAAACTTCCCGTTACAAGTTTCTCGACATACTGCGTGGTATACCCAAAACCTAAACGTCCAGTTGAACACTGGGAACATTAATCTAAGGAGAACGACTATGACAGTATGGAACAACTACGTCAAAGATGCGACCCGATAGCCATTCTGGCATGGTTGAAGGAACATCCTAGCGACCTGAAGTTTGTGTCAGCAAAAAAATGGGAGTTACGAACGCTACATTCTTACCGTGAGCGTTCTTCTCACTAGTGGACAATATTCACCAATCTGATCATCGATGAGTTGCTTCAGATGCATATGGTATACCTGAAGAAACCTGAGCAGTCTTTTCCTCGCCTAATTGATGCCGTTATTAAGAGGTGTTATTCGGTATTAACGTGACATCTCCAGAATTTTTCTGACTTTTCTTTTGTGTCTCTACAAAATGGTTCAAATGGCTCTGAGCACTATGGAACTTAACTTCTGAGGTCATCAGTCCCCTAGACTTAGAACTACTTAAACCTAACTAACCTAAGGACATCACACACATCCATGCCCGTGGCAGGATTCGAACCTGCGACCGTAGCAGTCGCGCTGTTCCAGACTGTAGCGCCTAGAACCGCTCGGCTACTCCGGCCGGCCGTGTCTCTACAAAAGCCGTTGGAGTGCACTGCTGTGATAGCATCATAATCTAAATAAATAGTGACGCTGTGCTGTTTTATACGCCCAACGAGCTGCGTATTATAATATGTCGAATATATGTGATAAAATTCTAGTTGATATTGCAGTTTTGACTACCTCGAATATGAGAATGTAGTTTTTCGCGGCGTCAGTCTTGCACAAATGCTTCTCGCATTTCTAGTCAGGCCAGTGCGGGTCCTCCATATACTAACATGGATGACGTCGATCACCGTGAAACGAAAACACGAGATAGTTAGTCATCGTAAGATAATCAGTATATATAACTCCTTACTTTCGTCAGAGCTACAATGAATAGAAATAGGCCCTACAGACGCGGTCTTCAATCCATTTACCGACCACTGAAGAAGTTAAAGAGATACTGCACACAGTAAAACACACCCTTGGTCTCGGTAGCAGTTACGTTTGTCGGTAAGTACGAGCGGTTACCGAATGCTGCGCAGAACACCGATATCACATTAAAAACTGCAACTTCCACTAATTTGGCCTTGTCGAACACAGTCTCATGGGCAATCACACGATTATGCTAGATGGAACGGAAATGTTATTCCAGGCATCTACATACTTGGATTCTGTCATCAATGACGCCATTGAGATAACAGCATTCAACAAGAGCTTTGACCGGGACAGCAGCTATACTCTTGATGGTGGATGGAAACTGGTGGTCGATGCTGACAGGCTACAGAGAAATACGTTGAGGTACTACCATCTACTGGACTCAGTATTGCTACCAATGTTCCTCCGTATCAGAGACACCAACATAATCTCCGGTAGCATATGGAGATTCTTTGATTTCGTGACGTCTCCATGATATAATTCGCTCAATTACATGAAGTACCACATTGTCTTCACATAACTCCTGCGAAAGACGATAAAGATAGTAGTCGAAAGCATGCGGCTGAAAAGTTCGGTAAACTGTCTCAGAAAATAAAGAACACAGGAGTTACAAACAAAACAGCTTTACTGGGCTTCATAGTAACCACCATTAGCTACAATACATCTCTCAAATCCGATGTAACGCTTTTCTAAACTGTTAACAGACGCTTCATGTGGAACCGCTCGAAGCGCCGTAGTCACACGCAACATCTGCGAAGCATAACCCTTTCTGGGCTAATTTAAGGCGGACAAACAGAAACAACCCTGCTAGCGCCAATTGTGGCGAATATAGAGGATTCTGTAGAACAGCCACTGCCGTTGAGCGATAAAGTTGATCACACAGATCACAGTGCCTGCCAGGGCGTTGACGTGGAGGAATATTCCGCTGTCCACCATTCCTGTAGAGTTTTGAAATTCCCTCGTAAACGTCCGAGCTCACAGTTTGACCCTCGGGTAGAAATTCGTGACAGACCAAGCCTTTGCTGTCGAAAAAGGCGATCAATATGCTCTTAATATTAGATTTTATCAGTCGACGCTTTAGAAAGCGGAGAACACTATGAACACCACGTCATCGCCAGTCGCTTGGTCTCCGGATCGTATTGCTACCACGAGGTTTTGATGTCCTGTAATGATTGTTCCCGTAATCTACAGATTTCTGCCAAACATGTCGATGAAATCTCCAGACATATGAAGCCAAAAGTGCTTTACGAACTGGGCACAAATCTTTCACTTTATTTTCAAATTTTCGTGAACAATAGTGCTTACACTGTTCCTGCTTATCCTGAACACTTGTACTATCATTCTCAAAGGCAGCCGCTGATCATTTGCAAGCATACATTGCACTCGTTTGATGTTGTCTAGGATTGTGTGTGTCGACAGTCGACCGGATAGCGACTTTTCTTCGACACCTACCTTTCCGTCTCTAAAGCGTTTGCACTACTCAATCTAATACTTAGTACTCACTGACTGAGCACTGTACATTTGTACTAACATTCTATCAGTCTCCACGCCCATTTTACCAGATTTGAGCAAAACCTCATGTTAATGCTTTGCTCCAGTTTGCAATGACGTAAGTCCTCACACTGAGTCCGTTAGGTTGGTCGCAGTGTGCACCACACTTCCCTTCACAGATACGCGTGATAAGGTGGTAATATTGGTGCAAAATAGATTCTGGCACACTTTTGATACCAAAGATTTATGCTCCCTGGGGATAATCAGTCCTTCTGAGGAACCCCCGCTCCTCCCTCTTCTATTTGCCCACCCTCTGGGGAAAAGAACACTTTCTTTTATCATCCCTCCCCAGTTCTGTTCTGAGCTTCTTTCAACACCCCCCCCACCCCCTGAGAAATGCTCCAGCTCTCCTCACCCCTGCCCCACTTTCGCTCCCCTCCCCCACCTGTAAACTGGTGGGAAAATGTCTCAACCTGTGCTGAACTGTTGGAGAGGAAGGATACCATGACACAAAATTCACATCAGTGTCAACTGATATAATAATATATTGTTCAGTGCAATTTGCAAGAGAGTTGAGCACCACTTTATCCCACAAACTGATTAATTAAAGAACATGCAAACTGAGTCAGTTGACATTGATTTGAATTTTGTGTCATGAGAAATTTCCTCTCCAGCAGCTCAGCACATATTGAGTGCTTTTTCCGCCAATTTCCAGATGGGAGAGGAGAGGAGGGAATGGCGGAGGGGAGAGAAGAGCTGGAAGAATCCCAGGAGGGGGGAAAGAGGATCAGAACTTAACTGGGGGGGGGGGACAACAAAAAGAAGTGTCCCTTTTCCCAGTAGGGTGAGGGAGGAGAAGGGGGAAGGGAACGGTTGGGGTTTCACAGAAGGGCAGATTATCCCCAGACGGGTCATAAACCAAACCTGAGGGAGCCATAAACCATTTATCAGAAAAATAGGTTACAGGGAGGGAGAGGGGAAGGGGGAGGTGCGGTGTAATTCATCAATTTAAGTAATTAGCACATCAGTTTGATATCAAAAGTGTGCCCGAACCCCTTTTGCCTCAATAATGAGGGCGCTTGTTGAGATTTCTCTCTGTGCATATGCGCAGGCATCTCATCCTAACCGACGCAATTTTTAGCGTATGGGGATATTCGCGGAACATTTCAGACTCACCTTGTACGAATGTGAAGAAGCAAGAAATCCGCGAAGCATTAACCAAACCTGAGTATGAGCTCGTACAGTATCCTAGCACAGCCTACGAGGAGCGCTACGTGCGTCAAGGGACAATCTCTCGACAGTGGCGCACTTAAGGAGGAGAAGCGTTAATAAATAAGGCTCACAGGTTCCATTACGAAGCGCCAGGCTGTGGTAGAGCGCGGAGAAAGCGCTAAAGCGCCGCGAAGCCGCGGCCTTTTACGACGCTGGGGCCCTTGCCACCCAGGCCGCCATAAACTGTGTAGCAGAGGCGATGTCAGTCCATGGTCTCTGTGTCGTAGCTGGGTCGAGGCAGGCTGGCTCAAAAATCCAGCTCACTGATCCACTCACTCAGCTGCCCTGGGTACGAGAGGGGTGGGCTTTCTGGGGAGACGCTCTTTGCTCATTACAGCACGGCGCTGGGTTGCAAATTACGCTCCATCCCTCTTCATTCCACTTTCATACCACTTGTTGCATAATAGCCTGCTTACACACAGAACTTAAGAATATGTCGCTTGGTACAGAAGTAAAATTTTATTGGTTAGTTCTTTGCATCTAAATTGTTTTAGAGCTACCGAGAGGTAGACTTCCGCACGAGTGTACACCATTCAATCCGTTTGTGATTTTGAGTGATTTTCAGAAAAATCTCGATATTACGTGTGAGACTGGCGCGTACACCCCCCCCCCCCCCCCCACAGATTTATTTGTGTTACTCAGTATACATCCTCTTTTTCATTCGTAACCATAATGCCCTCTTATTGTCTTTTATTACGAATGTCTGGTCACTTTTATTAAACTGTTTACCTTGCTACAACCTAGCCTGCCTATTGTAACGTATGAGAGCTTGCTGAAAAGTAATGCATCCGAATTTTGTGAAAACTCTAAATGTTTTTTTAAATAAAGCACACTCTAGCAACATTATACATGTTTATTCTTAATTTCTACATATTTTTTCTCAATTTAGTCACCATGGCAACAAACACATTTCTCTGAACGAGAGTCCAGTTGGTTGATACCGTCACTGTAGAAGTATATTGACGAAGCGACAACATCACCTCTGTTTGTACCGCTTCATCTCTATGAAGGTGAAGTCCTCGAAGCTGCTCTTCATGTTGAACCCGGATGGGTGGAAGACGCGATCATTGAGAATGATGGATCGCAGTGAACCCAAAGGGTCAGATGGTTGCAAATGTCCCATCCCTCGGGTATGGTCTGGCAGTGTCATGCTGAACTAGAGGGTGCCCCATGTGTGGACGAACTCTTTCTGTGGTTAGAAACTGGATTACAGCAATGTTTTTCTCACGAACCGACGTAGTTACGTTAAACACCTCCATGTTACTCGCTACAATTCAGAGCCATTTAGTGGCTGAGGTTTGCAACTTTCGTCAGCGAAGCGCGAAAATCGACAGAATAAAATGCGTGACATGTAGGGTAAGATGGGGAAGCTAACTTTAAACCCTTACAAAAGGGACAAACATAAACAAATTCAAGTAGGTTTGATTATCATTTGTTTACTTAACCATTGAATTACAATAGTATGCAAAGAAACCTGCAAACTTGTTACATTTAGTTAGAAATATCTCGATTTGAAACATAAACTACCAATTCCTCGTCTTGCCCCATATGCGGGGTGAGATGGGAAACTAGCATGAATACATCTCTAAAGCATAAATAAGGACTGGAATAACGAAATCATGTGAAAATAAGGTTTCGAAACATGGTTCTGCGAATTGTAGAATCAGGTATTACGTTTTATTTAGACCTCTTACTTTCACATAGTACAAAGTGTGGACAGCCTCGTCATCATCACTTTGTATCCCTGCACAAGTGTCGTGGGCCCAGCGTCCGCAGCTAATATAGCGTATCCAGCCTCCTTCAGAGAAGTCACAGCAGTGCAAACATTCTACACTGTCTTCCTCGTTGTCATTCGATCTCAGTTTATTATCCCTTGAGCATGAAGAGGTGGTTAAGACGTCAGTAACGTTCGTCACTTTTTCGTTGTCATTATGTTTTTATGGTGGTATCCCAGGTTCATTAAACGTCTTTGAGAAGAGTTTTCGTTTGCATGCAGCACGTTTGGGGACTCCTTTTCGTTTAATTTCTTCAGATATTTCACTCCTATAAGGAGATTCGGTTAAAACAACAGGTTTTCCACGCCTCTTAGATGGTTTCCTTTTAGTTTTTTTTTTGTCTACTTTTGGAATAGCTAACACCATCTCAGAGCTGGTAACGTGAAAGTTAGACGAAACAGAAGCTTGATCGTCAGTTGTTAATTTTTCAGGTGTCTTACGTCTTGACAACATCTCTGGTATTTGGTCTTCCGTTTCTGTACCTTCAGATGTGTGAGCTTGATGAATGTCTGTAGATGAACAGGGAAGGTAATCACTTTCTTGAAACACATTTCTGTTTACAAGCTAAATGCCTGTTTTCCGAAACCTGTTCACTGCTGTGGACATTGTAGCTGAATGAATGCAGGCTTTGCCGAACAAACTTGCGATCTGATGCAGCGTAACAACTTTTCCAGAATTAGTGCGACGCCACGACCTTACCTCATCTTCGTAAAATTTACTGAGAGGTTTCATAAATGCCACGTCCAATGGTTGAAGACGGTGTGAGCGGTGTGGTGGCAAACACAGAAAGAGAACCCCATTTCCGCGGGCCACATCTATTAGTTCTAAATTCTTGGTGTGCGTTTTGTGGCCGTCCAATATGTGGAGTATTGGTCTTTCCTTTGACGCTCCAGTAAATGCAATAAACTTCTTAAACCAGGTCAAAAGTAGTTCTTTCGTCATCCAAACAGTTTCTTGGACTTCTGCCCAGGCACCAGGGGTCAGGCCAGTCTCAAACGCTTGTTGCATTCGTTTTCGAGGATAAATTAACATAGGTGGTACGTAGCACCCCGATGCTGAAACACAGATTTCTGCAGTCACAGTCTGGCCTCTTTATGCTGAAGTAACTGCTCCCACCTGTCTGCGCCCTTTCAAAGTAACCACCTTTGTGTGACCTTTTGGAATGACTGTTAAACCAGTCTCATCGCAATTGAAAATTCTGTCTCCCGTAAACTTGAATGTGTCTAATTGACTTTCTAACAGATCGAAAAACCGATCTACAGCAACTCGATTAAATCCCAATGCTCGTGTGATTGATGTGGCCTCTGGTTTTCGTATTGTTAAGGTAGGATTTCGTGCAAGAAACCCATTTAACCAATCTCTTCCAGCAGATTTGGCTGCATTATTAAGTGGATGTTTGATATTGTTTCGTTCAGCTAGCTGAAAAGCAAGTTCACAAAGTTCTTTAAGTGTTAGGCCAAAATACTGTCCTTCCATCTTTGTTAAGTAGTCTTTTACGTTCTGCCTCCTGTTCTGGGGTAAACACACTAGTGATTGGTCTTAACCTTTTCACAACTGTGTAGCCAGGATTAGCACGTTTCTTTGCCACATGTCGTTCAATAGTTGTCTGTGGCACGTTGAACTGTCGAGCAGCCCTGAAAGAACCATATGACCTTCTATAACATCATTTACAGCGCCTTCCATTGACTCTAATGACCGATCTTGCCTATACGTTTGTCGCCGATACTTGCAAACCATATGAAATAAAACACGTGGAACGTACTATTGAGTCAGATCATTCCTGGTAATTTATATTATACAGTAGATACCATATTTCCAATAGTCAGTCGTTAATGCATAGCAAGAACACTAACTTTGCACTTTTTGTGTATTTGTATTCACCATATAGCCTAAGGCATACTTTGTAATTAATTAGGAAACGTTGGAATAAAGAATACCATTCTATTTACAATTGTATCCAACGTATAATGTACGTGTTCAAAACCCTCAGCGAGGTAAACACATGAGACGATAAGAACTTAATGGTTGGGCAAATAGTAGGGGCAAGGCGGGGAAGCTCCCCTTCTTGTCCCACCCCGTCTTGCCCCATACCATGCTGTCAGGTTATGTTACGCCTACAAGAACACTATTTAGTGAACATTGACTATTGACACAGCAGTTCACTGTTAATACGACGTACTATTCAGTGCTATATACAGTGTGTTTCAAAAAGGTACGGCCAAACTTTCAGGAAACATTCCTCACACACAAAGAAAGAAAATATGTTATGTGAACATGTGTCCGGAAACGCTTACTTTCCATGTTAGAGCTCATTTCATTACTTCTCTTCAAATCACATTAACATTTTGTTACAGGAAATGTTCAAAATGTCCTCCGTTAGCGAAGATACATGTATCCACCATGGAATCCCTGATGCGCTGATGCAGCCCTGGAGAATGGCGTATTGCATCACAGCCGTCCACAATACGAGCACGAAGAGTCTCTACATTTGGTACTGGGGTTGCGTAGACAAGAGCTTTCAAATGCCCCCATAAATGAAAGTAGAGAGGGAGAGCGTGGAGGCCATGGAATTGGTCCGCCTCTACAAATCCATCGGTCACCGAATCTGTTGTTGAGAAGCGTACGAACACTTCGACCGAAATGTGCAGGAGCTCCATCGTGAATGAACCACATGTTGTGTCGTACTTGTAAAGGCACATGTTCTAGCAGCACAGGTAGAGTATCCCGTATGAAATCATGATAACGTGCTCCATTGAGCGTTGGTGGAAGAACATGGGGCCCAATCAAGTCATCACCAACAATGCCAGCCCAAACGTTCACAGAAAATCTGTGTTGATGACGTGATTGCACGATTGCGTGCGGATTCTCGTCAGCCCACACATGTTGATTGTGAAAATTTACAATTTGATCTCGTTGGAATGAAGCCTCATCCGTAAAGAGAACATTTGCACTGAAATGAGGATTGACACATTGTTGGATGAACCATTCGCAGAAGTGTACCCGTGGAGGCCAATCAGCTACTGATAGTGCCTGCACACGCTGTACATGGTACAGAAACAACTGGTTCTCCCGTAGCACTCTCCATACAGTGACGTGGTCAACGTTACCTTGTACAGCAGCAACTTCTGTGACGCTGACATTAGGGTTATCGTCAACTGCACGAAGAATTGCCTCGTCCATTGCAGGTGTCCTCGTCGTTCTAGGTCTTCCCCAGTCGCGAATCATAGGCTGGAATGTTCCGTGCTCCCTAAGACGCCGATCAATTGCTTCGAACGTCTTCCTGTCGGGACACCTTCGTTCTGGAAATCTGTCTCGATACAAACGTACCGCGCCATGACTATTGCCCCGTGCTAATCCATACATCAAATGGGCATCTGCCAACTCCGCATTTGCAAACATTGCACTGAGTGCAAAACCACGTTCGTGATGAACACTAACCTGTTGATGCTACGTACTGATGTGCTTGATGCTAGTACTGTAGAGCAATGAGTCGCATGTCAACACAAGCACCGAAGTCAACATTACCTTCCTTCAATTGGGCCAACTGGCGGTGAATCGAGGAAGTACAGTACATACTGACGAAACTAAAATGAACTCTAACATGGAAATTAAGCGTTTCCGGACGATGTCCACGTAACATATTTTCTTTATTTGTGTGTGAGGAATGTTTCCTGAAAGTTTGGCCATACCTTTTTGTAACACCCTGTATACAGTCTGGACAAATGTTCACGAAACACATGTTTTAGGACCTCGAAAGGTGTGAAACATTGCAAATCAGCATAACAATTATACGTACCTTGCAAAGTTCACAGAAACCGCCGCGAAACTAAGGTTCAGCAATGTCAACACACTGGGAGCTGTGTATTAATTATGTCCACAGATGGCAGCACTCTAGCTGTTGCTTATAGCCCTCCCCGTCTTACCCCACCTCCCCGTCTTGCCCCGCCTTCCCCTAATCCCTCAACCAATATTGAGAAGGGAATAAAAAATTCTGAGGCAATGTTTTTCAGTACGCCGTCATGTATCTTCGGATTCACTACTGAAATCAATAACATTAACACTCTGAATACTATTTTGTAGTAAACTAAACTCGCTTACTAAAGTTAACCGTGTTTGAATTTGTGTGAATATTAATTAGGCTAATGTATTTCTTCCAGAGCGTTTAGTGGACTAACTAGAGGGTCGTTGTATCCAGAAACACAGTAAACATTTCACTTCACTGTTACCTGTAATTATCGTTCTGCCAATTAATATTTCCCACTAAAGCACAGTGACAGCATTTATCATTGGATCAGTGATCAATACTAATTCACTTTGAGATTTTTCCTCCTGAAGATCAATATTTCTATTTGCTAACACCAGGCGCTATGTCCTGAATGGACGTATTTTGAAAGTAAGTCTGTTTATTCAACTAGAATATACAATGAATTTATAATTCTAGAAATGGAATTGTAGCTTTTTGTACAAGAACGAAACTAACTACATCTTAAATGATACCTTTTCAAAAATTACTTTCCGAAGTATGTCAAGACAAAATGAAGTTAATAACTGACATTAGTCTGGTGATACTTTAATCTTGCGACATTTAGTTACTGAGAGGGGGGTGGGGTTGCGGATACGGTCGTTCGTAATATTCCTTCCAATTCTGTGACTGTACGGATAATGCGCCATACCACAGCAGGAAGTTCGTCAGAACGCCTAATAAACATGATTTCAGGATTACGTTGTTAGAGCTGTTTCAAGATCTGCAAATGAGCTGCAAAGCCTCATTGGGGAAGGCTGAACTGTGTCTACAATAAAGGAAAGCAAATCAGCAGCCGTGAAAGTGGGCGTCCTGTATAAAATCGCTGAGAGTAGAGGCCACAACGCAGTGCGTTTACCGCCCTACAAGTGCGATCTAAATCCGATAGAACTGGCATAGGCTAAAATGAAACACAATTTCAGGGAGAACAAAGTCGCTGGTGACACGTCGAAGGGAAGATTGCAGAATCTTCTTAATGTTGCTGTCCTTTCAGTTATTGCACAGTATTGGCAAGGTTACTGCAGGAATGTGCAGCAGCTGAAGCAAGAGTACTGGACACGAGATGGAATAATGCAAATGGCCATCGACGAAGTTATCATCAATACTGTGCCCTCGAGGGAATGAAGAAGAAGATGATGATGATGTTGAAACAAACATAAATGACAGTGATCTTTAGTGAACATCATTTTGACAGTTCTTTCAGACACAATTAATTACAATTTTTAAACATTACTAGTTTCTGCGTTTAAGAAATGCAGTGTGCAAACACATTCCAAAACTCAGTTTAAAACTTCAGATTCATAGTGTCGTAAGTCGTACATTCATTTTTCATTGTTTTCGACATATAAATAATACATAAGTTATAGGCAAATCTCTCGAGCATGAATATGTCAACAAATTAGGTGATTTCTGATCCGACGAAAGCGTCAATTACGCGGGCAATAGTTCCACGAGTGCCGAATGCGACTTCGTGTTAAGCGCAAAACACAGGCAGTGGTGTCAGCACTGCAGCCTTCCCCTCACCACCCCTCACCCCTCACCACTCGTACACCGTAACGCGGGGTCGCGACGCCTCCCAACAGCCAACACGCCAATCGTCAACTTATCGCGGACAAACAGCACTGCTCGTAGTGTTGTACACCATCAGGACATTTCAAGAAAACCTTCTTCGTTCCTGATGTTAGTGTGTTTACTTCTGTGAATTTGTCTCACTGTCTTTACCATCGCTGCAATGCATGAGCCTTAGGCTAAGCGCAAATTGAGACGCGTATAGCGCGTGTGGCGCGACGCAGCGCAGCGCGCGTTTTTGTAACATCACAGGTTCAAATGGGACCGCGCAAACTGCGACGCGACGCGACTGGGACGCGACACGCGCCTGCGCCAGGTCGCGCGGCGTTGTGGTTGAGGCACAGTTTCTCGCGCCGCGCGTCGCGCTTGCCTCGCTAGCACCGTGGAAAAGAAGCCTGGCCATATGCTCACATCGGAACGGCGCATATGAGCAGTGGTAGTATTGCCCATATGATCAATTTTGCCTTACTGTGTACTAAATTTTATTGCCTTAGGGAAGTGTTTCGTTTTTCGCCATGTAAACATTCCAGCCTTCTTCGTTAGTACATTATACTTTTCCGTTATTTATATCTGTATAGTTTTGTTTTGTTTTTCTTCTGTCAGGAAAAATGCATACTTCAGTAACTGATAAGCCGTTGGCGCTGGAATTGTATCATATGCCTCCGCGATGTTTTCAGATCGCAAGAAGGGACAGAGGGTAGTGAATAAAGAAGCAAGGAATATTATAAAATCATGTGATTAAGAAGCAAGGCAAGAAAGTAAAACAAGGTTATCTTCTCGCTGCCTAGTATGCTGGCGTATCTGTACGATCTGTTACAAACATTTAAAAAGGGATAATCTCCACAGGTGTGATCCCTTTGTGCTCCTGGTAAAAAACGTGCAAGATCTGAAGTATAGAAATCTCACTGTGATTACTTGGATACGGATGTAATAATATAATACGACACACTGCACTACATGCATGTGAACATCACATTTCCACTGCAAGCTAGAAACAGTCGAAAAGCAGTCACAAATAACAATGTTTTAATTGGTTCACCGTGATGAGAAAAAGCATTTCAATTAATGCATGCACATTATCAGCATTAATAAACTAACTATACAACAGGCTACACACACGAAGAAAATGGTCGGTATTATTACGGAAGTAGGAATATCCTAAAAGAGTGTTATGATTAGATATATTTAATTTGTTGAAATGTACTGCTGACAAAGGCAGATCTACTTCCTTGACAATGTTTTTTGAACTCCAACTCACAAGGCACACATGGCTAGCTTGTGCATTCCTGTAGCGCGCATTATCCTCCGATGCTGACAATACAATGACCATTGTGTTGTGCAACAGATCAATTGATTATTTTTATCAATAACAACTATTTTATTCGCGATCATACATTGTCAGTTTGGCAAGTCGAAGGTGAGTAACCAGTATCTGGCATGGGCCTATCATACCGCCTGAAGGAACGCTCGTCATTATTTTAATACTGCTCAGATCAAGAGAAGGAATAAAATCCTTTGGTAAGTTTCCATTCCAGTCGGTCAGAGTTAAAAATACGAAGGGTTACGGGGATTCCACCAAAATTCCAACAGAATTGGCAATCTATTTTTGTGTGAGTTGTTAACCTTTTCTCATTCGAAGAAGCATCACCGTTTGTGAGTAACGGCCACATTTCTCTTGGTGACTGGTTTAATTGTACTTCCTTTGTCACAGTGTAATTTGCCAAACTCATCTCCCAGCAGCTATTGAGACAGAATTCCGAAACGGAGTGCCTCATTAAACAAGTAATTGGCAATCACAGAGCTCAATAGCTAACGAAAAGCCTCATAGTGTCGCTTTGCAGTAACATAAAAGAAGGAATTTCATGTTTATTTTCATACTAGGAAGCTCTTGTTAAGCTAGCTGTCGATAACTCAAAAAATTACAGTCACTGGAGTGAAATAAATAAAAAGGGAAGTATAACTACTGATATATCGCCATAGATAAGAAAGTTCCGTGTGTTTAAGAATTGGAAAAACACACTCCTCCGTGTGTGCCTATCATTCGCCAAACTTTCGTTTCGACGTCTCGAGTGGTTTAGGAGATACGAGAGATGTTGCGAGTATTTCATTCTCGCGGGCGTGAGATCGGAAGTGAGCGCGCTACGTGGGATCCATTTTCTCGAGATCGGAGGCAGATTGAGACCTCCTCCGAAGTCCAAACAAAAATTCAACATGTTAGCTCAATTTCATACGCAGCAACATATGGTGTAATACGCACCAAACGCAAAATCATAGCGACCCGTAATTTTCGTTGCATACTTTTTGAGTTTTGCGTAGTGTCTTACTAAAATGTGTACATCACAATAAAAATGGTCATTAGCGAGATGATGGGCACTTCGCCACGAAGCTGACATATAACGCTACAAGTAAGGCAAAAATCAAATGTTTTCAGTGAATAGTTTCTGTAAGATCGTTTGAGGAAGACGACAGTTTGCGCGCACTTCGGTTCTGTCAGCCCAGAGCGTCGCCAGTCGGCGCGTGCGGAGTATGGTGTACTCGTCGCGATATGCGCTGCACCCGGGCGACACGTGCGGCACGTGCATGTCGCACTGTAGTATCGTGCCACGCCACACGTGCTATAGGCGCCTCAATTTGCGCCTAGCCTTTCATGTAACCGGCATTAAGTTTGGACAAAATAGATTAAGCGCTTTCCCCGCTTTCAACCAGTGTACACCAACATCATCCTATTTTACGCCATCCGACCATAGTACCTTAAGTCCATCATTAACAAATTTAGCAGCTGTTGGACTGTTTGCTGCTTCCGAAAGTTTACAATAAATCCAACAGGATTTAGATGCAGCCTCGGGGTCCAACTAGCGCACAAGCGATGAAACTGTCTATAGTATTCGTCGTCTCATCATCAGAAATCCGTATATGTGACTTTCCAGTGTCAGCCCTGCTTTTTCTAATATATCAACATAGAAATAATCCAACTAATTCTTCCTGAGAGCGTTAAAGTTGCAGTATTCGTGTGAAAACTGTTTAATTTTAGGTACCTGAATTTTGTTCCAGGATATGTTCCCTGCAACCAATGCAGACACAGTTCTTTGTAACATTCACTATTAGATAGTGTAGGCTGCCCTTCAGTTCAGTAAGCAGAACGTGTTTCTTTGGAAAAATCCGTTTTTTGTTCCTAATATGCAGATTTCTTCATAATTGTCTTTGAGATAGAGATTTAGTCGTACATCCTGTACGTTTACCACAGGTTTGGCAGGGGACTATTATACCATCAGTATTCAAAGGTTTGTCAATAGAAATCTAGGTTTTCAGCTTTGATGACAATGAAGATGCAACCGGCGGAGTGGTTAACTTGAATGCAACTGACTGTTACACATTGTGAAGGAAAGCATTTAAAAAGAGTCCTTGTCCCCATCGAACTTGCGCAGTTTAGCTTTGAGTAGATTGACAACAATATGAGAAAGATAATAATAAAACTTGAAATTTTTTCCGTTCTTTCTATGTAAAGAAAACGCATGGCACTTACGAAAATGCATAATTATTACGCAATAATATTAAAATGTGTAATATTGTATAGTATAGTGTGAAACACCTACCCCCATAAACCATGGACCTTGCCGTTGGTGGAAAGGCCTGCGTGTCTCAGCGATACAGATAGTCGTACAGTAGGTGCAACCACAACGGAGTGGTATCTGTTGAGAGGCCAGACAAACGTGTGGTTTCTGAAGAGGGGCAGCAGCCTTTTCAGTAGTTGCAAGGGCAACCGTCTGGATGATTGACTGATCTGGCCTTGTAACACTAACCAAAACGGCTTTGCTGTGCTGGTACTGCAAACGGCTGAAAGCAAGAGGAAATTACAGCCGTCAGTTTTCCCGAGGGTATGCAGTTTTACTGTATGGTTAAATGATGATAGCGTCCTCTTGGGTAAAATATTCCGGAGGTAATATAGTCCCCCATTCGGATCTCCGTGTAGGGACTACTCAGGAGGACGTCGTTATCAGGAAAAAAACTATCATTCTTCGGATCGGCGCGTCGAATGTCAGATCCCTTAATCTGGTGGATAGGTTAGGAAATTTAAAAAGGGAAATAGATAAGTTAAAGTTAGATATAGTCGGAATTAGTGAAGTTCGATAGCAAGAGGAATAAGACTTCTGGTCAGGTGAATACAGGATTATAAATACAAAATCAGATAGGTGTAATGCAAGAGTATGTTCAATAATGAATTAAAAAATACGAGCGCGGATAAGCTATTATGAACAGCATAGTGAACTCATTATTGTAGCCAAGATAGACACGAAGCCCACGCCTACCACGGTAGTACAAGTTTATATGCCAACTAGCTACGCAGATGATGAAGAGAGTGAAGGAATGTATGCGATAAAAGAAATTATTCAGATAGTTAAGGGAGACAAAAATGTAATAGTCATTGGGGACTGAAACTCTATTGTAGGGAAAGGAAGAGAAAGGAAAGTAGCAGGTGATTATGGACTGCAGGTAAAGAATGAAAGAGGAAGCCGTCTGGTCGAATTTTGCGCAGAGCATAACTTAATCAGCTAACACTTGGCTTAAGAATCATGAAAGAAGGCTGTATACGTGGAAGAGGCCTGGAGATACTGGAAGATTTCAGATAGATTATACAGAGTGAGTCACAAACTACTGGCACCTAGAATAACTCCGAAAGCATGATAGTAGGAGAAAAGTTTGTGGGTCAAATCTTGCATGGGACAGTGAGGGCCATAATATAATGTTTGTTTTTTGTTGCTAGGTGTGATCGTGTCAGAGATATGGAGGTCAGCTTTGTTTTTTTTTAATGGGCTTCTATAGTTTGGTGATTATTTTCTGATAGCGGCTATCGAGACGAATCCAATAACGTCTAACAGTAAGGTCTTTGAAGGTCAGAAAGGTGGCATGAACGTCCATTTACAGAAGGTGTTCGAAGTGATGACCATTGGTATCAATACAGTGCTGCAATCTTCCTATCATGGATTGAGTGGTATTCCTTATCACTTCGGCATTATCGAAGCACATGCCCTGAGAGTTATCTCTCGTATATCGTACAAATAGTAAATATTCGCCGAATACGCCGTATCCATCTAACGCGCCATTGACATGTGAACACCATTCGACGGTTTCGCAATACAACTCTAACAGGAACGGTAAGACTAGTATCGTCGAATTAAGCGAATGTGAATGATGTATTCCTTCGAAGAAAAAGTCTGTTATTGGTCTGTTATTGGAAGAAATACCTTTAGGAACAAGGAAGAGAATGAGGTATCAACACAATGGGTGTGCCGCACATTTTTCACTGATGGCTAGAAATGAGTTGCAGAGACAATTCTCAAATGGTTCAAATGGCTCTGAGCACTATGGGACTTAACATCTATGGTCATCAGTCCCCTAGAACTTAGAACTACTTAAACCTAACTAACCTCATTTACGGAAAATGCCAACGAAATTCAGTGACAGCTAGAGACTTACACGCTGAAATATATCCTCAACGTACTCACCCTACACGTCGTACATTTAAATGTGTGTATGATAAATTGACAACAACTGGATCTTTAACGATCGGGAACGTATCCGGCAAGGGAAAGCTACTAACGAGGAAACGGCAATTGGTACTCCTTCCGCTGTAGTTCGAGATCCTTGTGTCAGTTTGCGTCAAATCGTAAGGGAATCTGGCATCAGCCAGAGTAGTGTTGTTCGTGTTCTGCATCACCATAAATTTCATCCTTACCACATCAGTCTCCACCAAGAATTAACTAGTATGGATTTTATGCGTCGCATTTAATTCTGCCGATGGACTCAACTTCAGATTCAGAGGGATGACACATTTATTAATTTGATTTTGTATACTTACGAGGTTACATTCACGAACCTGCAAGTTGCACGCCAAAAACCGTGGTCGGTGAACGTATGGTTTGGGATTCTGGAGGGCAGAATTATAGGCCCCTGTTTCATTGAAGGAAATCTTAATGGTAGGAAATACACCACATTCCTGCAAGAAACATTAGGTCTGTTATTGGAAGAAATACCTTTAGGAACAAGGAAGAGAATGAGGTATCAACGCAATGGGTGTACCGCACATTTTTCACTGTTGGCTAGAAATGAGTTGCAGAGACAATTCTCAAATGGTTCAAATGGCTCTGAGCACTATGGGACTTAACATCTATGGTCATCAGTCCCCTAGAACTTAGAACTACTTAAACCTAACTAACCTAAGAACATCACACACATTCATGCCCGAGGCAGGATTCGAACCTGCGACCGTAGCGGTCACGCGGTTCCAGACTGAAGCGCCTAGAACCGCACGGCCACACCGGCTGGCACAATTCTCAAATCGTTGGACTGGACGCGGAGGAGATGTGTCGTGGCCGGCTCGTTCGCCAGACTTGACACGTGGATTCTTTCTTGTTGGGATTCGTAGAAGGCATTGTTTACAAAGACCTTCCAACTACACCTGAAGATATGGGAGAGAGAATTGTCAGAGCATGTGCTTAGATAGGTGCCGATGTGACAAGCAATACCGCTCAATCCATGATAAGAAGATTGCAGCACTGCATTGCACTTCAACCACTTAAATGCGAACTGTCCAGACTGCGGACATTTAAGTGGTTCTCTGTGCATCTTGGGCGTGAACGTCGTGTTACTATTTCTTGTTCATTTGAAAATGCGAGTTGCGCAGATAAGGAACAGTGATTTTGTTCTACTTTCTAATGTTGTGGATCTAAGTCTGTTAGTTAGATTTCTGATATTTTATTTTTCAAGCGTTATACTGCAGTAAATTCCCTGTTGGTTCTTTAATTGGAATAACTGTTTTTTTTTTTTGTGAACTCGACTTCCATTTTATGAACCTTACTTCCTACAACTTTTCCCATTATTTAACAAGAATGATCAGGAACACTTTAAGATGTTGTTCTCAATGCGATGGTGTTTATGTTGTACACAGAGGCAAAATTATGAGCTGAATGTTGCGTTTATTCAAAGCTGCAGACTGTGATGTCGAGTGAGTAGCCCTTGAACGTTTATTTCAGAACAAAAACTAGTTACTAATGCAGATTAGTTTTGAAATATACATGGTTTGAGTAAATTGTTCTTTGGAGGGGCCACGACCACTTTGACCCGCACTGTATCTGCTCCTCACGCTTGGGAAGAGGACCGTTGAGAGCCATTATGGTCTATTTCCTTCATTTCATTGGAGAGGCGTGCTAGTGGGGGCCTCTGTCTGATGTTCAGCACATTCTCGGACTTTCCCTCACAAGAGCTTCAGAGAGGCTGTGCTGCTACCGTTTTCTGTTGTCACAGTGTATTAACCCAGTGCAGCTCCAGGGTCGTTGATGAAATCCAGCAGCTGATGAAGTGCTGTCTGTTGACGTTGAAAATGGCTGCACAGTACAGCAACCTGCCATATTTTCGAAGTTAAGTCTCGAATTCGGTAGAGATTCGTGTCTGTATTGGCTAGACGATAAATGAATTAGGCCTTAGACCTGTTTCGATTGGCCGCCTAGTGCCATAAATCCTCCAATGGGCTCACAAGGCTGCGTAGATCCCTTTCTGTTACTCGCCTTCCTCAGAAAAATCCGAGGAGAAGAAAACGCGGGTCCTTCTGCACAGAATGCAGCTACGCCAACTAATTTGCTACGAAGGCGGTATGTCCGGACGATAGTATGTAAGTCGTTAATGACCAGTTTATCGCAGTTACTATAGGGTTAATTGAGACGTAAAAAAAAGCGATCAAAACTATGAAAAAAATTTTATTCGCTCCTCATTTACTAAATGGTATTTAAATCGCAATTCCTGAACATTACGTACCAATTCCACTCATAAGTGTGATAAAAACAGTAATTGGCAAATGCTTGCAAGTGGGCATGCACTTTGTTGTTCTGTACTTCCTCAGATTATTTATTCCTGCGGCGTTTCCTTCCAGTTTTATGTAATCGCAAGGCATGGATTGTGTATGTTGTATAGCGTTACTGCCGAAGGTGTTTGTTTATCTGGCCATCAAAGGAGTAACGTTTACGTAAGTTGTGTGTGGAACTATTATTACAATGTACACCATCCCTCGTTACAGTAAACTGTTTAAAAAGGTTAGGAAGTGTCGTTGTTTCGATGTCAACAATGATGTATATCATATCAAGGTGCAAATTCGAGAAAGCTGAGCAAGATGGCAACTTGTGTTAAAAACAGTGAAACCAACATTTATCTCTTAAGCAAAGCCATAACTTCGACATAAGTGTGAGCATGAAAAATTCTAAACCCTAACGAAAGTTAAAACTCTGGCATGGAAATGATGGCCCAACGCAACATTCATTTCCACAACTGCTGTTGAAGTTGCAGCATATGACGCTCGAAAATTTCAAAATGTTCAAATGTGTGTGAACTCCTAAGGGACCAAACTGCTGAGGTTATCGGTTGGTCCCGGCGGAGGTTCGAGTCCTCCCTCGGGCTTGGGTGTGTGTGTTTGTCCTTAGAATAATGTAGGTTAAGTAGTGTGTAAGCTTAAGGACTGATGACCTTAGCAGTTAAGTCCCATAAGATTTCACACACATTTTTTTTAGGTTATCGCTCCCTAGACTCACACACTACTTAAACTAACTTATGCAAAGAACAACACACGCACCCATACCGGAGGGAGGACTCGAACCTCCAGCGGGAGGGGCCGCGCAGTCCGTGACATGGCGCCTCAAACCCCGCGTCTCGTTAATTTTGAAACTATGGTAATGTTAACAGACTGAGAACTCTACGGAGGGTATATTATGACTCGGAAGCTTTCACACAGTCGATATTCGAGGGTCGAAAACAGGAGAATTGCTGTAACTGAGGAGGAGGAGTAGATTAGTGTTTAACGTCCCGTCGACAACGAAACCATTAGAGATGGAGCACAAGCTCGGATTAGGGAAGGAAATCGGCCGAGCCCTTTGAAAGGAACCATCGCGGTATTTTCCTTGAGCGATTTAGGGAAATCATGGAAAACCTAAAGCAGGGTGGCCGCATGCAAATTTGAATGGTCGTCGTCTCGCATGAGAGTGCAGTGTGCGCCATCCCGCTGGTGCTGCATATGACATTGTTGCTATTCAGTTTGAAAGTCAGGTTAAGAAAAGAAGACAAGTAAAGGAAAGACTGCTTGGGGATGAAGGTAAGACCTAATACAGACACTGTCACATCGTTGATTCAGGTTTCCTGGAACTTACATTTTGGAAGCTTTATGTACCTTTTCCCCACAAACCACTGACTTACAGTACTTAAATTTGTTATGCAACTAGTCAGCACTATAGTGAAACATCCTGTGGATGGAATTTTCATCTAATACAGTAGTACTGCATTTGTGTAAGGGAAAAGAACTATCAAGTGGTGCCACTTTTTCACAGATATTTGAAGAGCTGTAAAACTCGAGCAAAAGACTTCAAAATTCTGTTCCGCAGATATTTTCAATAATGATCAATCAAACTTTGAACAAAAATGCATTAATATTGTTGTGGGAGATTTTTTTAAAAAAGGAATATTTCTATTCACCTCGTTTAAAAAATTTCAGTTGCTGTTATAATTAAAAACGTATGACGTCAATAACCATGGAAACTTAACTTTGTATGCATACACACTACTGGCCATTAAAATGGCTACACCGAGAAGATGACGTGCTACAGACGCGAAATTTAATCGACAGGAAGAAGATGCTGTGATATGCAAATGATTAGCTTTTCAGAGCATTCACACACTGTTGGCGCCGGTGACGACACCTACAACGTGCTGACATGAGGAAAGTTTCCAACAGATTTCTCATACACCAACAGCAGTTGACCGGCGTTTCCTGGTGAAACGTTGGGATGCCTCGTGTAAGGAGGAGAAATGCGTACCATCACGTTTCCGACTTTGATAGAGGTCGGATTGTAGCCTGTCGCGATTGCGGTTTATCGTATCACGACACTGCTGTTTGCGTTGGTCGAGATCCAATGACTGTTAGCAGAATGTGAAATCGGTGGATTGAGGGGGGTAATACGGAACGCCGTGCTGGATCCCAACGGCCTCGTATGACTAGCAGTCGAGATGACAGGTACTTTCTCTGCGTGGCTGTAACGGATCGTGCAGCCACGTCTCGACCCCTGAGTCAACAGATGGAGACGTTTGCAAGACAACAACCATCTGCACGAACAGTTCGACGACGTATGCAGCAGCATGGACTATCAGCTTGGAGACCATGGCTGCGGTTACTCTTGACGCTGCATCACAGACAGGAGCGCCTGCGATGGTATACTCAACAACGAACCTGGGTGCACGAATGGCAAAACGTCATTTTTTCCGATGAATCCAGATTCTGTGTACAGCATCTTGATGGTCGCATCCGTGTTTGGCGACATCGCGGTGAACGCACATTGGAAGCGTGTATTCGTCACCGCCATACTGGCGTATCACCCGTCGTGATGGTATGGGGTGCCATTGGTTACACGTGTCGGTCACCCCTTGTTCACATTGACGGCACATTGAACAGTGGACGTTACATTTCAGATGTGTTGCGACCCGTGGCTCTACCTTTCATTCGATCCCTGCGAAATCCTACATTTCAGCAGGATAATGTACGACCGCATGTTGCAGGTCCTGTACGGGCCTTTCTGGATACAAAAAATGTTCGACTGCTGCCCTGGCCAGCACATTCTCCAGATCTCTCACCAATTGAAAACGTCTAGTCAATGGTGGCCGAGCAAATGGCTCGTCACAATAGGCCAGTCACTACTCTTGATGAACTGTGGTATCGTGTTGAAGCTACATGGGCAGCTGTACCTGTACACGCCATCCAAGCTCTGACTCAATGCCCAGGCGTATCAAGGCCGTTATTACGACCAGAGGTGTTTGTTCTGGGCACTAATTTCTCAGGATCTATGCACCCAAATTGCGTGAAAATATAATCACATGTTAGTTTTCGTATAATATATATGTCCAATGGATACCCGGCCGGCCGGAGTGGCCGTGCGGTTCTAGGCGCTAGAATCTGGAACCGAGCGACCGCTACGGTCGCAGGTTCGAATTCTGCCTCGGGAATGGATGTGTATGATGTCCTTAGGTTAGTTAAGTTTAATTAGTTCTAAGTTCTAGGCGACTGATGACCTCAGAAGTTAAGCCGCATAGTGCTCAGAGCCATTTGAACCAGCCAATGAATACCCGTTTATCATCTCCATTTCTTCTTGGTGAAGAAAATTTAATGGCCAGTAATGTAACATTTCTTAACAACAGTGCCAATTTTAGTCATATTGTCTTAAAAAATTAGGATTTTCATAAAGTTTTTTTCCAAAGTATAGCAATTTCGCATACGCATCGATGCCCTTAACCGTAGGTACCATGAGAAACTAACAGACGTAAAGAAGAATGACACATATAGAGCGCGGAGCGCCGGGGCGTAATTGCAGGCTGCACTTTTAGGAGGCAAGCGTGTTGGAACATGGTGCACACCGCAGCGTGCGTTTTGTGCCCTTCAGTTTACTAGATGTGAGTCAAGTGTGATGGTTCAGTGACACTTTCGTAACAGATATCACGTAAAAGCTCCGACTGATTGAAAAACCGATGGTTGGTACGAAAAATTCCGTGAAAATAACTTCTTATGCTGTAGAAAGAAAATAGCCCTGCCAGGACGGTCATCAGAGAAAGTGTAGCGTGTGCGGGAATCATTTGTCGGGAGCCCGAGGCAATCGATGCGTGCGAGCAGAGAAATACAGACGCCACAATCAACTGTCTAGCGCATTCTACACAAATTGCGCGAAAAGGCACACCTGCTGCAACTGTTAAATGTAATGACTACTCGGGAGAGGAGCTACTGGAAGCAAGCAGTTTTTTACGGAGGGGAGAAGCCACCTCTCGTTTGTCTCGACAGGTGAACCGTCAGAATATCCCTGTGTGAGGCACAGAACGTCCGCACGAGGTTGTGGAACACATTCGCGTTTCACCTAGTGTGTTTTGTGCCGTGTCCTCTTCAAAAATTTGTGGACACTTTTTCTTTGCGGAGAAAGCTGTGGCTTGTTTCGTGTACCTGGACACGCTGCATCAATGGTTTATACCACATTTCCGGCAAGACAGTGGAAACTCCCTTTTGTAAAAAGGCGGTGTTCAACCACGCTTTCTTTGATTCGTTCCTGATCACCTCAGTGCCACCTCAGGAACACGCAAGCAGCTATAACGATCAAATCATCTGCGAAGGAATTGCTCTTGAACACTCTCCGACTCCGAAATATCTGGGCGTGACTCTGGACCGTAAGATTACAAAGTGCGGAAACTGACAGGTACCACATGAGGAGCCTCTCCCACGCACCGCGAGAACTAGCGTGGTAGTGCTGTGTAACTCCAGTGCTGAACATACATGTTCGTCATGGTACAGGTCCAGTCACTGTAACGTTCCCTGGCAGCACACACACTGTTAATAAACTGAAATGACGTTTAATTGCACTATGTACGCCGCTATGAAGCAATTTGTATGTACTGTAATTGTTTAACAAAAATATTAATTAATTTTGTATAAAGTACGTTGGTTATTATTGTAATATTTTCTGTAATAGTATTCTCGATGTATTTATGATTGTAATATTTCTATACTGATAATATAATTACGAAATATGTTAATATCTACGATGAAAAAATGTAAAATATAGCCACAGAGGAAAAAGAGATATTAATAATCAGCAGTAGTATAAATAGCAGTACATAATGTGCATTCTTTGTCGTCTTCCTCGAGAGCTGAGAGAGAGAGGAACCTGTGACGTAGCATTATATGCATGAGTAGACTTCTTTTGTCTGTATCTGTCTTTAGCTGCCATTAGAGGAGAATTTATAAAGGTGTGTAATTTTAATTATTGTGGTGGTCTAAATACATTATAATTTATCAAAATTGTGTATTACTAATGTAAATTAGCTTGCCCATGTCATCTATAACATTTCTTTAAAGAATTTTCAGCACTTTTAGCGATTATCGTTGGTGTTGCTGGGCTGTGCCACGACCGAACGATATGCAGCGGCGGCACATTTAAAAAATTGTTCCGCTATAAAATTAACCACACCCGTAAATCGGGAGCAGGTAAAATTAGCAGTGAATTACGAAATATTTTTCTTTTACAGCGATCCTGAGGCTGACTGAATTTATTACTGGTTTTACATTTGTGCATTCATAGGCGGACAGTGAACGTTGAAGTTGTTAATCTGTCGGTTCTTTCAATTTCTAAAGCAAATAACTTAAACGTATAGTGAAGTGTGTTTTGTCAATGATGATTAAACGTTCAGGTCGGCTTGGCAATATTTAACCATTTTATGCTAACAGAGACAGTCTTGTGTTCCATAGCTAACGCCGGGAAAGAATTCAGTAAATATTTAAAAACCCACTGCATTTAGAAAATGTGTGCCAAGGCCGAAATACGTAAGAAATTTAATTTAAATAATTTTCAAAGTCATAAATGTTATTAATACGTTAGTTTGAATTTATCAGCATGAGAGGGTTGCTAAAGTTCACGTAATTTTAAATGTGCTTAATTCTGTCTAAATGAATTTTTATTACCACACGTAAAAAAAGGGGCCTAAAACAAAGTTCGTACTGAAAGAGTAAATAACAAAAGTATTTAAAGCCATTTCTTCCCCATTTTCATCCATTCATTTTACATTATATATATATATATATATATATATATATATATATATATATATACAGGGTGTTTCAAAAATGACCGGTATATTTGAAACGGCAATAAAAACTAAACGAGCAGCGATAGAAATACACCGTTTGTTGCAATATGCTTGGGACAACAGTACATTTTCAGGTGGACAAACTTTCGAAATTACAGTAGTTACAATTTTCAACAACAGATGGCGCTGCAAGTGATGTGAAAGATATAGAAGACAACGCAGTCTGTGGGTGCGCCATTCTGTACGTCGTCTTTCTGCTGTAAGCGTGTGCTGTTCACAACGTGCAAGTGTGCTGTGGACAACATGGTTTATTCCTTAGAACAGAGGATTTTTCTGGTGTTGGAATTCCACCGCCTAGAACACAGTGTTGTTGCAACAAGACGAAGTTTTCAACGGAGGTTTAATGTAACCAAAGGACCGAAAAGCGATACAATAAAGGATCTGTTTGAAAAATTTCAACGGACTGGGAACGTGACGGATGAACGTGCTGGAAAGGTAGGGCGACCGCGTACGGCAACCACAGAGGGCAACGCGCAGCTAGTGCAGCAGGTGATCCAACAGCGGCCTCGGGTTTCCGTTCGCCGTGTTGCAGCTGCGGTCCAAATGACGCCAACGTCCACGTATCGTCTCATGCGCCAGAGTTTACACCTCTATCCATACAAAATTCAAACGCGGCAACCCCTCAGCGCCGCTACCATTGCTGCACGAGAGACATTCGCTAACGATATAGTGCACAAGATTGATGACGGCGATATGCATGTGGGCAGCATTTGGTTTACTGACGAAGCTTATTTTTACCTGGACGGCTTCGTCAATAAACAGAACTGGCGCATATGGGGAACCGAAAAGCCCCATGTTGCAGTCCCATCGTCCCTGCATCCTCAAAAAGTACTGGTCTGGACCGCCATTTCTTCCAAAGGAATCATTGGCCCATTTTTCAGATCCGAAACGATTACTGCATCTCGCTATCTGGACATTCTTCGTGAATTTGTGGCGGTACAAACTGCCTTAGACAACACTGCGAACACCTCGTGGTTTATGCAAGATGGTGCCCGGCCACATCGCACGGCCGACGTCTTTAATTTCCTGAATGAATATTTCGATGATCGTGAGATTGCTTTGGGCTATCCGAAACATACAGGAGGCGGCGTGGATTGGCCTCCCTATTCGCCAGACATGAACCCCTGTGACTTCTTTCTGTGGGGACACGTGAAAGACCAGGTGTACCGCCAGAATCCAGAAACAATTGAACAGCTGAAGCAGTACATCTCATCTGCATGTGATGCCATTCCGCCAGACGCGTTGTCAAAGGTTTCGGGTAATTTCATTCAGAGACTACGCCATATTATTGCTACGCATGGTGGATATGTGGAAAATATCGTACTATAGAGTTTCCCACACCGCAGCGCCATCTGTTGTTGACAATTGTAACTACTGTAATTTCGAAAGTTTGTCTGCCTGAAAATGTACTGTTGTCCCAAGCATATTGCAACAAACGGTGTATTTCTATCGCTGCTCGTTTAGTTTGCATTGCCGTTTCAAATATACCGGTCATTTTTGAAACACCCTGTATATATATATATATATATATATATATATATATATATATATATATATATATATATTTTCATTAAACCACGCCAGAAACACATGTAGATGTTGCGAGTAATGAGACCTGTCCCATTATCACGGATTGTTCAAGGCCTACTCCCATGTATAAACTCCACTGTCGTGCTGGCAAAGTTCCTCCTGAGATTAGAAGAAAAATAGCTGCTAGGTGCGAAAAAAGCAAGGCTATGATTACAGAAGCACACACTTTATATGGCCGTCAGCCATCCCCTCCTCGGCTGAAATCAAGAAAGAGCTTCTTTACAACTGCTGAAGCTCTTACAGGAACACCATAGCAAGCAAGGATCACAAAGTGGCGTGGGAAATGTCAACATTTGAAGAAATGGATGGTTCCGAATGGAAAGCTGTCCCCTGGTTATTCAGAGCAGTGGACAACAAGGAAGGCTCTCAGCAGAATACGTTCAACCACCGCGATATGCAAGATCAACCTGCAGAAGTTGGGCATTCGTGTAGCGTTAATTTTTCGCAAGTGTGGTGCCGTGCAGACTAACCACCATCTACTGAAGTGATCATCTCCAGCCACATGGAACATGAGAGACCTGATGAGCGCGAGGCCAGTCGCACTCGATGTGACCAATTTCTGGTCGACCAATGTATAAACTAATGTCCGTGACCTATTTACTTTTGTTGATTACGTATAATCTGCACTCGATAATAAACAAACCTCAACGTCGAACTGCCCGAATGTCCGATAGAATGTGCCTTCCATAATGTCTCTCGTCTTCTTCAAATGTGCCCACGGTCACCTGACTTAACTCAGTTTCATTTCTTCTTAAGGGGTTACATCAAAGATCGAGTGTTCGCGCCTCCTCTACAACCACTAAAATTGGAACAGCAGAAAGAAGGCATAATTAATGTAGTCGCCGATATCCCCATGTCTTGTTGAACGTGTGTGGCAAGAGTTTGACTATTGTACTGACATTTGCCACGTGACAAATGGCGTTCATTTTGAGCACCTGTAGGGCATGGAGGAGGAGGAGATTAGTGATTAACAAGCCGTCGACATTGAGGTCATTAGAGACGGAACAGAAGCTTGGATTACGGAAGGATGGGGAAGAAAATCGGCTGTGCCCTTTCAAAGGAATCATCACGGCATTTGCCTAAAGAGATTAAGGGAAATTACGGGAAACCTAAATCAGAATAGCTCAGGATGGACGGACGCGGATTTGAACCGTCGTCCTCCGGAATGCGAGTCCAGTGTGCTGATCACTACGCCACCTCTCTCGGTTTAAAGCATGGGGAGAGGCTCTATTAACTGATGTGTATTTTCTGCATACCTTTTATTTTTCGCACAGTCGTCTTCTGAAACAACAGAGGTAGTTATGAATAACCCTGTATATTGTGTCTCTGTGAGTGCTTATAGTTTTTAGCGAGATTTAGCGAGTGATGAATTACAATCTGTAATAGCCAAGAAACGAGTGGTTACTGTGTAAATTAATGTGTAATATATGCAAGGCAAGGTACGGGTTAAGATGAGCAGTACTTTAATTTAAAAGTTGTTACAGAAAGGTGCAGAATTTCACGCCGCCTCAATGGTGCCAATAGAAGTGTGTCTGGGGAGGGGAATTCTCGCCGTTATTTAGGTTGGTTTGGCGCTCTGATTTGGTACCAGGCGCAAGTGTATTTTGGGAAATGTTTTTTACTTTATGCAGAAAAGAATGACGGCGGCGCACTTCCACGTAAATTCAGTTTCTATGTACATAATAGTTGCGTTTCAATTGGTCTATTGTAATAAACATATCACCTACTGAAGAACTAGATGTCTCCTTACCATCTCCGTAATGGAGAAAGAGCGTCACATGCACATTTTGCAACACTGAACTATTAGGGAGGTGTTTGGGAGTTCTAGTCCTCTCGTCAGCGGGGAGATAGCAGTACTAAGGCGGGAGCGTTCAGGAGGGGTCTCAGCTGAACACTATCTGGCATCAGCAAAAAATACGGTGTAGCTGTCTTCGCCCCTTGGTCCTAAATAAACATCCCCCACAGCCATAACACGCCACGGCGCCGCATGATGTCAGGTCGGTCACACTTCGCCTTACTTACACTTAAAAAAAAATACTTTTGCTTTCAGTGCACTCTAGGTACTGTCACAATGCGACCTGTAAGATTAAATCACGGAAATTTGATGATGACTGGGTCCACAGCCTTCGACTCATGGAACCAGAACGCATGATAGATAAATGTTTACAATGAAAAGTTCTAAGCTAATTTCTCTTCCACAGATCTTATGTGAAATGCTCGTCATGGACGTGGAATAAGTTAAAATACATTAACAATATTTTCATTTAAGAGATAACTATAAACTCGTTACAAAACGTGTAAATATATAATACACCGAGGTACATAAAATTCATAGGCAATTATAGCTATACATCATCAAGGAGAACATCAGTTTATTACACTTCTTTACATTGATCACTTTACTGTGCTGAAGATGTGCAGACATCAGATTTAATTTGATATTGTTTATATACAACAATCTGACGTTGTGATTCTGTCAGACACAAAAAAGGACTGATAAAAGCAGTTGAACGAATGGACAGCGCCTTGAAAGGAGGATATAAGATATACATCAACAAAAGTAAAACAAGGAAAACGAAACGTAGTCGAATTAAATAATGTGACGCCGAGGGAATGAGAGTAGGGAGAGAGGCACTAAAAGTAGTAGATGAGTTTTACTATTTTGGCAGCAAAATAACTGAAGACTGCCGAGCTAGAGAGGATATACACCGACAAGCCAGAACATTATGACCACCTGTTTAATAGCGTGTTGTTCCACTTTTCATCGACAGTACGACAGAGATTCTGCTTAGTATGCATTCTACAAGTCCTTAACAGGATTCCAGGAGTATGTTGCACCAGATGTCTACCCACAGTCTAGTAGTTCCCATCAGTTACGGGTTACTGTTTTACGGACGCCCGATACGTGTTTCAGTGGGTACAGATCAGGCACATCTGCTTTCCGAGACATGAAAGTGAGTTCACTTTAACGCCCCCCAAACCACTGTAGCACGATTCTGAGCTTGCAACACGGACAGTTACCCTGCTGGAAGATGTCATCGCCGTAGAGGGAGACTTCAAGCATGAATTTTCATCTAGTTCACTGCTGTCACGATGCATTCGGTTGCCACTGCAGATCCCATGGAAGCCCAACTCAGTGTACCCAATAGCACAGTTCAGCTCTCAACGGCCTGTATCTGTGGGGCGGTGCGTGCTTCGTGCAGCCATTCCCCTGCATGATGGCGTGTAAGAATTCAACCATCGACCTGGTGTAACGACAAATGCGGTTCATTCGACAGGCGACACGTTTCTTTCGAGCCACGATGAAAACTCATTGGTGCTGTGCCCACTGCAATCAGAACTGATGATGTCATTGGGTCAACACAGGAACACGTAGGGGCGTGAGATGTGGAGTTGTAGGGGTAGCGTGATGTGGAGTTCCATGTTCAACAATGGCCTTCGGACGGAGTGCTCCGAAACACTTGTGGCTGCACCAGCACTGTGCTCTGCCGTCAGATCTGCCACAGATTGCTGCCTATCCTGTATTACACAGTGGGGAACCCTGCAACCTCTGTGTGTTTTTTGATAAGACGCAGACGTCCAACACCATACGGCGTACTCTTTATTTCACCATCCGTCAACCACTTTCCACAGCTGCTCACGACAATAGTACGCACCGTTTCAGAGACTCCTGTTCCCAGCCGCAGCGCCACAACAATATGCCTTTTGCCAAAACCGCTTATACGAGGGTCACTCCAAAAGAAATGCACATTTTTTTAAAATCCATCTTTCATTCTACCCGTTTGAAAGTTTTACATTGTGTAGATACATCCTTTAGGAACAATATTTTCATTTCTCCACATAATTTCCATCCCTCTCAACTGCCTTACGCCATCTTGGAACCAGCGCCTGGATACCCGCACGTAAAATTCTGGACCAACCTGTTGGAGCCCCTGTTTGGCAGCGTGCACAAGGGAGTCATCATCTTCAAACCTTGTTCCACGAAGAGAGTCTTTTAGTTTCCCAAAGAGATGACAGTCACATGGAGCCCGATCAGGAGTGTAAGGCGGGTGTTTCAGTGTTGCTCATCCGAGTTTTATGATCGCTTTTATGGTTTTTTGACTGACATGCGGCCGTGCATTGTCGTGCAACAGCAAAACATCCTGCTTTCACCGATGACTCAGTCGAGCTTGAAGTTTCTTCAGTGTCGTCACATATTCATCAGAATTTATGGTGATTCCACTTGGTATGATGTCCACAAGCAAGAGTCCTTCGGAATCGAAAAACACCGTAGCCATAACTTTTCCAGCAGGAAGTGTGGTTTTGAATTTTCTTTCTTGGGTGAATTTGCATCATGCCACTCCACTGATTACCTCTTCGTCTCTGGAGAAAAATGATGGAGCCATGTTTCATCACCTGTCACAATTCTTCCAAGAAATTCATCTCCACCATTCTAGTACTGTTCCAAAAGTTCGCTGCATCTTGTTTCTTTGTGAGCCACTGTCAACATCCTGACAACCCACCAGGCACAAACCTTTTTTAACCCCAACACTTTCAGTATTCTGCAAACACTTCCTTCCCCTATCCCAAAGTAGCGTGACAATTCGTTCACTGTGATGTGTCTGTCAGCATTCACCAATCGTTAACTTTCTGCACTTTGTCTGGAGTGTGTACAGTACGAGGCCTGCCGCTGCGAAGACAATCCTCAATATTGCCGTGCCCACTTTCATCACGTAACCTGCTTGCCCACCGACAAACTGTACTGCAATCGACAGCAGCATCTCCATACACCTTTCTCAACCTCTTGTGGATGTTTCCCTCTGTCTCGTTTTCACAGCACGGGAATTCTTTGACAGCACGTTGCTCCTGACGAACGTCAAGTGTAGCAGCCATCTTGAAGACATGCAGTGACGGCGCCACTCACGGGAACAGGTTGAACTAAGTTTGAAAACAAGCGAGAAGTATGTATCTACACACTGTAAAACTTTCACACATGCAGAATGAAAACTGTATTTTTACAAAAATAGTGTGCACTTCTTTTGGAGCGACCCTCGTATCAACTGATTTTCGCATTTTCGGCCCTTATTTTCCCTGTAATGACAACCCATTCGCCTCTCTTCCGCTTACATTCTTCCCTTACTGGGTCACGCACCCGCAACACAGCCAGGAGGCATTCAGCCTCACGATGGGCATTGGTCACAGTGTCTTGGCTCGTGAATGCTAAATGTGGACCGGCAATGGCGAGAAGAGCATTTATGAAGAAGAGAAATTTATTAACACTGAATATAGATTCAGGTGTTAAGAAGTCTTTTCTGAGAGTATTTTTCTGGAAAGAAGTGAAAGTTGGGTGATAAACAGTCCATACCAGCATACCAGAAGGGAGTAGAGGCTTTTGAAAAGTGGTACTACAAAAGAGTGCTGAAGATTACATGAGTAGATCGCATAACTAGTGAATGGGATTGGAGACACAAGAAAGTTGTGGTGCGTGTGTGGCGAGGGTTGGGGGGAGGGGGGGGGGTGTAAAAATCGTAGAGGGAGACTAAGAGATGAATACAATAAGCAGATTCAGAAGGAGTAGGTTGCAGTAGTTATTGGGACATGAAGAGGCTTGAGTAACACAGTAAACCTGTCTCCGGAATGAAAACCACGGAACAAAAAACAACCATGCGTGCTGATGACCCCGCTTCCAGGACAGGGAGGTAAGTGGGGCCCCAGTTCGATTCCGCCTGGTGGATTAACGCCGATGTTCCAGCCAACCCAGATTTGGTTTCTATGTGGTTTCCCACATCCCACTAGGTGAATACCGGGCTGGCACATAAGTCCCGGCGTAGCTGGACGATGCGTGAACATTTACAAAATCCCACGTCAGGCTAGATGAATACTGGGCTGGCACCTGAGCCCCTCCTCATCTGGACGATTGTGAACGTTTAGAAAACTTTCGCTCACTCTTACATCAATAGCACAGCACACAGACAGTTATAGTACAACGGGGTGGCGACAGGAAGGGCATGCAGCCACACGCTTAACCCTTTGGGCTCCAGTGCTTATGCCTCAAACCATCATTTTGTTTTAATGTGTGTGTGTGAAATCCTATGGGACTCAACTGCTAAGGTCATCAGTCCCTAGGCTTACACACTACTTAACCTAAATTATCCTAAGGACAAACACACAAACACCCATGCCCGAGGGAGGACTCGAACCTCCACCGGGACCAGCCGCACAGTCCATGACTGCAGCGCCTAAGACCGCTCGGCTAATCCCACGCGGCCATTTTATTTTAATCAGGGCTTTAGTAACATACACTCCTGGAAATTGAAATAAGAACACCGTGAATTCATTGTCCCAGGAAGGGGAAACTTTATTGACACATTCCTGGGGTCAGATACATCACATGATCACACTGACAGAACCACAGGCACATAGACACAGGCAACAGAGCATGCACAATGTCGGCACTAGTACAGTGTATATCCACCTTTCGCAGCAATGCAGGCTGCTATTCTCCCATGGAGACGATCGTAGAGATGCTGGATGTAGTCCTGTGGAACGGCTTGCCATGCCATTTCCACCTGGCGCCTCAGTTGGACCAGCGTTCGTGCTGGACGTGCAGACCGCGTGAGACGACGCTTCATCCAGTCCCAAACATGCTCAATGGGGGACAGATCCGGAGATCTTGCTGGCCAGGGTAGTTGACTTACACCTTCTAGAGCACGTTGGGTGGCACGGGATACATGCGGACGTGCATTGTCCTGTTGGAACAGCAAGTTCCCTTGCCGGTCTAGGAATGGTAGAACGATGGGTTCGATGACGGTTTGGATGTACCGTGCACTATTCAGTGTCCCCTCGACGATCACCAGTGGTGTACGGCCAGTGTAGGAGATCGCTCCCCACACCATGATGCCGGGTGTTGGCCCTGTGTGCCTCGGTCGTATGCAGTCCTGATTGTGGCGCTCACCTGCACGGCGCCAAACACGCATACGACCATCATTGGCACCAAGGCAGAAGCGACTCTCATCGCTGAAGACGACACGTCTCCATTCGTCCCTCCATTCACGCCTGTCGCGACACCACTGGAGGCGGGCTGCACGATCTTGGGGCTTGAGCGGAAGACGGCCTAACGGTGTGCGGGACCGTAGCCCAGCTTCATGGAGACGGTTGCGAATGGTCCTCGCCGATACCCCAGGAGCAACAGTGTCCCTAATTTGCTGGGAAGTGGCGGTGCGGTCCCCTACGGCACTGCGTAGGATCCTACGGTCTTGGCGTGCATCCGTGCGTCGCTGCGGTCCGGTCCCAGGTCGACGGGCACGTGCACCTTCCGCCGACCACTGGCGACAACATCGATGTACTGTGGAGACCTCACGCCCCACGTGTTGAGCAATTCGGCGGTACGTCCACCCGGCCTCCCGCATGCCCACTATACCCCCTCGCTCAAAGTCCGTCAACTGCACATACGGTTCACGTCCACGCTGTCGCGGCATGCTACCAGTGTTAAAGACTGCGATGGAGCTCCGTATGCCACGGCAAACTGGCTGACACTGACGGCGGCGGTGCACAAATGCTGCGCAGCTAGCGCCATTCGACGGCCAACACCGCGGTTCCTGGTGTGTCCGCTGTGCCGTGCGTGTGATCATTGCTTGTACAGCCCTCTCGCAGTGTCCGGAGCAAGTATGGTGGGTCTGACACACCGGTGTCAATGTGTTCTTTTTTCCATTTCCAGGAGTGTAGATGGTTTCGTGCTGAAGCCACTAGTACTTCAAAACAAAATTAATAAAATGGTGATTTGCCGCAGAAACCCCTTGTTCTCAAAGGATTAAATTAACCATGCTAAATCTGTTCCTAACCATGCCGAGGTTCCGCCGTTGCGGGACAAAGACACAAGAAACAGATCAGATACGTCAATCGGTTGTACTAAGACATACTTCAGTGGAGTACGAGTTGGCCACTAACAAACCCTTTCGTCCTTTTGTAGCAGGCGTAGCCACCTAAACCTGAACATAACGTACATGAAAGCGCTTCCTCAGCACCTTGCACTAACTGCATACATCGCGTGAAAATGTCAGCTTTACTGTCGGCTACTTTAAACATCATCCATTTCCAGGCGCTCCCATTAGTTATTACATTCTCAGTTGTTATTTTATTGGTGAGCTGATAACAACTTTAATTACGTCTCTTGGCTCTTTATGTAATTATGGGTCATTTCAGAGTCGCTTGTGAGGTTAATTTCCACTTCGAAGTAAGTGTATGAACAGTACAGTACGCGTTTTTTTCCGTGCAAACAGGCACGCCCTTAATGCTGCACGCCAAAATGAAACGGGGGTTTGACATGCCTACCCTCACTTCACCAGGGCAGTTCCCCACGTCATCCCCGCCATATGACGTCACGAGAGGGCAGTAAAGTGGAAAACATCTGCAGACATTCGAATGCACGCCACCGCAGCCACCTCGGTAGTAGCGCAAACTAGTCTTCTCGTATAGAGAAAGCAGAATACTGACTTCCTGGGATGATTTTTTTCAAAAATGTTCAAATGTGCGTGAAATCCTATGGGACTTAACTGCTAAGGTCATCAGTCCCTAAGCTTACACACTACTTAACCTAAATTATCCTAAGGACGACCACACGCCCGAGGGAGGGCTCGAACCTCCGCCGGGACCAGCCGCACAGTCCATGACTGCAGCGCCTAAGACCGCTCGGCTAATACCGCGCGGCGATAATTTTTTAATTTCCCCTTCTAAAGTTAACTGTGACCAGAGAAGTGCACACGGTGTATGAGGGTAATTTTGTAGCATGCACAATCTGCGAGCGCTGCGGAGTAAATGACGCGTCGATATTGCTGGTTACTTTATTTGCAGCATAATGCTTGCAGAGGCAGCCTGAAGTTTCATCGTGTTTGTGTCAACGCATGTCAGAAATGACGTACTGTGACTGTTGAGGATCGAAGATCGTACTATGAGATCGAAAATTTTGATGGCAAAACCTGAACTAAATCCACAGTGCCTTAAATGAAATACGTGTTGACATAACAGCGGTACAGCTGCTCGTTGGACTAACCGTTTTCATGAATGTCATGTCAGTAGATAAGACTATCCAAAACCAGGAAAGTCGAAGACATCGGCAGACGAAGGAAGTGTAAAACTTGAGGCTGATACTCTTGAAAAAGATTGTTGTGAAACACAGGAGAACTTGCTACATTTAACAGGATTCTATCAACATCAGCACTCAGTGTTCTGACAGATGATTCGAACAAGAAAAAAATAATCTAAGCTATTCGATGAGTCCCTCACTGCCTGAGTGATGAACCGAAGTGTAAACGTGTAGAAGTTGCAACGTTGCTGTAGTACAGATTTGGTGTTGAAATTCAAATGCTTTGCATTGTTGGACGCCATTCGTGGAACGCTGGTTAACAGAATCTGAACCGGAGTTGAAGTCACAGTGGAACGAGAAGAGAAGGCTATCTTCGAGCTATAACAAAGGGCAGCAGAATGATATTCTTCGCTTATCATTCCATTGAATCAGCGTGTAACAGAGATGTATGTGGGTGAGTCAAATGAAAATCTTAAATATTTTTTTAAATATTATTTATTGTGCAGAAGTGGTACAAAGCTGTATCACTTTTCAACGTAATCTCCCCCACGCTCAATGCAAGTCCTCCAACGCTTACAAAGTGCACAAATTCCTTTAGAAAAAAATTCCTTTGATAGTCTGCGCAACCACTCATGCACTGCGTGGCCTACCTCTTCATCAGAACGGAACTTCCTTGCTCCCATTGCGTCTTTGAGTGGTCCAAACATATGGAAAGAAGTTCTTCACAATCATCAACACGTCTCTCTCATTTCAGGAGTCAGCTGCCGTGGCACCCGTCTTGCAGACACTTTGTGAAACTGGAGCACATCATGCACAATGTGGTGTGCTGACCCATGACTAATCTGTAAACATGCTGCAATGTCATTCAGTGTCACTCGGCGGTTTTCCTTCACTATGGCTTCAACTGCTGCAAAGTTATGTGGGGTCACAACTCGTTGTGTCTGACCTGAACGAGGAGCATCTTCCACTGACGTCACACCATTTGCGAACTTCCTACTCCATTGGTAGACTTGCTGCTGTGACAAACATGCATCACCGTACTGAACCTTCATTCGTCGATGAATTTCAATAGGTTTCACACCTTCACTACACAAAAACCGAATATGAACGCTGTTCTTCCCTGGTGCAAGTCGCAAGTGGGGAGGCCATCTTTATACTGATACTGCGGCGGTATGTGTGTATCTGTAATATGCTGCCACCTACAGACCATTCTGCACGCTGTTTGTAGCACGCTTACCAACTTACAGGATAACGACGCGAAATTTCGATTTGTTATTACAAATTTAAGGTTTTCATTTGACTCGCCCTCGTATTATCGGAGTCTCATTCAACAAAAGAACGGAAATAAGGCACAAAAACCTATTTCAGTCGCTTGAAGCTGTGTCATCCATTTTCTACGGAAACGCTCCTAAAATGGCAGTGCCCTGACGTGAGGCCTTCGGATGCTGGCTTACTACCAAAGCTGGAGGGGCTTCCTGCCACAGTTACGCGTGCTTTTCGTCAGCTGAACAAAGATGGCGTTTGAGATGAAATTGTAAAACTTTTCAATTGTTCAGAAGCGGTCACTGACAGAAAAGGAAATTATAATGAAGGAGTGTAGAGAGATAATGACGAAAAATAAACATAGAAAAAATTAGAAATATGTGTTTTATTTATGAAAGGACTCCAGAATCCTAATTCTGTAATACCAGGGTAAGTTTGTAAGTATCTGTACTTCCATTCTAATCGTTGTTAGGATGGCAGTGAGACTTAGTGCGTTCTCCAGCCATTGTATGTAACGGTTCTCTTCGCTTGTGACGAGTTGTCGCGTAAGCTCACTTTGTGCTGTTACGAAGCAAACATGGCTGCACAACTCTCCGTTTGCATCAGTGAAGAACAGCGTTCTATATTAAATTTTGTTGTGATTCGAAGTTGTACCAGTAGCTGAAATCCACTGAAGACTTTCATCACAATACGGCGCCAACGTTTTCTCACGGCGACATGTTGAGCATTGGATTTAACATTTCCGAAGTTGCCGTAACGAGCTTGGTGGACGAGGAAAGAGGACGACGTCCAGCACATCCAATACTGATACAAAAATTGAGTAAGTCCATGACCTGATTTTGAACCACCAACAACTGACTGTTGACAACGTGGCAAATAAAAAGCACATCAGTTATGATTAAGAATGTGATGTCATCCATAAGAAGCTCAACTTTCATAACGTCTGTGCAACATTATTCCAAAACAACACAATGAAGAACACAAGTGCAACCATGTGATAGCCTGTCAGCAGCTACTGGATCGTCATAATAACAAAAGAGAAATGTTTTTTCAAACAAATCATTACTGTAAATGTATGACGTGTTCACGGAAGAATGCATTTCCGCGAAACAGCCTAGCTTTACCACAAAACATCCTGTTTTCATTGCCCCAGAATTTCATATATTTCTACCGCAAAATATTAGATATCGCTACCGCAAATATAGCGTGTACAACAGTTGTCCTTTAAAACTGGCACCGCAGTAAACTGCTGGCTCTGGCGAAAGACTTAGCTGGAGTGCCATAGGGTGGAATGGATGTGGAATTCTATATATGTACTCCAGTAACGATAATCAACCTAGCTGATATTTGCCCTATAATTCAGTAGCAATTTGATGATTTTTGCAGTCACGTCTGTTGTTTTTCTTTTATAATACACTGTTTTAAAGCACAGATAAGTTTCACTTTGCAGGTGCTTCAAAACTTTGGTAACTCGTGGCTAGATGGATGGCGATTGTGAAATTGTAGTTTTAAATGTCGATGAAACGACTCTGTACCATTTGTAGTTCTGATTTCATCTATTGGTATACTGGCCTATACATTATAAGGAAATTTAGCATCTTCACTTACATGTTTCTTCTTTCTTTATTGTTATTTCATTCCCCTGTCACAGTGGCACAATACGCCACTCTTCAGCCGAGATATAGTACAGGGTGTACGTAATGTCCGGGAACACTTTCAATTATTTATTGCACAAGAACCAAACATTGCACAGATATCATACATATGTCATTTTGAAGAGAAACCCTGAAAGTTTTTTTTTTTCACATATACGCCACAGCGTAGTTTGGTAATTTGCCGATAGTCAGCGCTAGTTGCAAACATGGTGGGTTCAATTGCAGAGCGAGCTATCTGTGTGTTGAAGTTCGGCAAAAACAAGTGTGCTACAGCTGTTTAACTGATGGTTAGAACTACGTAAGGTAAGAAGCCACCAACAAGGAAGACCATTTACCACTGGCACAACAAATTCTTAATGATGAGTTGCTTGTGCCTGGCAAAGCAAAGCGGATGTCCCAGTGCGAGTGAAGTAAATGTGGAATATGTACAAGACACATTCATAAGGAGTCCAAAGAAATTGGTGCGTCGTGCATCCTGTGAACTCGAAATGGCTCCAATGGCAGTGTGGAAAGACCTGCAACATAAGCTGTCTATGAAACCAGTTCGTGGGTACCTGAACACGGAGCTGCCGCATCGATGGATCAGCCGTGCAACAGAAGGGGACAGGTGTTTCATGAAATGGCCTCCACAATCACCAGATCTCACTCCGTGTGAGTGTTTTCTGTGGGGACACATTAAAGATCTGGTTTATGTACCGCCTCTACCACGTGATGTAGCAGAGCTTTGGGAGAGAAGCGACTGCCACAATCCGATGATACCATGCTGGGACAGGTATGGCAAGAGTTCTATTACCGTACTGACGTTTGCTGGGTCACTCATAGTTCGCATATTGAATGTTCGTAAAAAAAAAACTTTGAGTTTCTATTCAAAATGCAATATTCATGTACAATGTTTACTTCTTGTGCATTAAATAATTGAAAGTGTTCCCGGACTTTATGTGCACCCTGCACAAGAATTAAAAAGATTACGTAAAACATATAATAAGGCGAATAAATATATATATATAGAACAACACAATAAGGGGGGAGACAATGGGGGTTAAAAGTATGCTGACATGGCGACGTTCATTGTGGGACACAGTTAAAAAAAGGTCCACATAAAGAGAAAAACTCGTTTGACGATGTGCATAGCACTTAAAACACTTTGGAGTCACAATCACAGGATAAAAGAAGGCCACAGTATTACAATCCACAGAACATCAAAATCACTGAGCTAGATGTAGCGCACACGACAAAGATTAAAACCGTGAAAAAAAAAAAAAAAAAAGACGGGAGTGACTTGCCGAAGGCGGGGAGGCCTGACACGATTTTCAAGTACATAGTCTACAACAAAACTGAACTGATAGCAGTTAGGAGCAATACTATACACCTCTACGAAAGCTTACTCAACGTTGCTTTGAGGTAGAGAAATCGGAGATGCATTACGCATATACTCCCTTTTTCAGAAAAGATTCAAAACAGTTTTTTTTTATTTCTGTTCAAAAATGGTTCAAATGGCTCTGAGCACTATGCGACTTAACTTCTGAGGTCATCAGTCGCCTAGAACGTAGAACATATTAAAGCTAACTAACCTAAGGACATCTCACACATCCATGCCCGAGGCAGGATTCGAACCTGCGACCGTAGCGGTCGCTCGGTTCCAGACTGCAGCGCGTAGAACTGCACGGCCACTCCGGCCGGCTTTTATTTCTGTGTTTGCAATAGTAAAAAAGGACAAATGTTGCTTTTATGTCATATGGTATGTGTACGTCCTTGAAATGACCTTGGCCGTTTCTCTGTGTTCACTCGCTGGGTTGCAGGTTTGGGTTCTTGGAGCATTAGTTACGATGACACAACGGATGCTGATTGTGAGCACGGAGTGAACATTAAGTTCTGCGTTAAGCTGTGGAAAACCCCTTATCAAACGTGGAAGATGGTTAAGCAACCTTACGCACGCGGAACACTTTCAAGAAGTCCTGAAAAACGTGTGGCACAAAAGGTTTCTTGAAGGCAGAGATTCAGTGTAATGCGATCCCACACCTTGTCGCCCGTCTTCAGCACATACCGATCTAAGCGCGGAGCGCGTAAGGCGGTTATTCCAAGAGGACCGTCATGTAACTGTGCGTGCGATAGAAGAAGAACTTAATTTCAACCGTGATGTATTTCATTAAATTTTACGTAAAGTTTTGTGGAAACGGAAACTTAATGCAAAACTCGTCCCTCAAACGGTAACAGACGAACAGAAAGAGGAAAGACGAAGAATTTCTGCTGAGCTACTGGACAGAGCCAGACGTAATCCCGCATTTTTCTCAATAATTATTGCTGGGGATGAAAGCTGGTGCTGCCAGTATGACCCTCACATGAGGCAACAAAGTGCTGAATGGCGGAGTCCTGGATCACCAGCCTCGAAAAAGGTCAAACTACAACCATCGAGAACAAAGACAATGTTGATCGAAATTTTTGATAGTAAAGTATTACTTTACAATGAGTATTTTCTTCCAGGTGAAACAATGACCCAAACTCTTTACATAGAAGTGTTGAAACGTTTCCGACAAGCAATTCGACGTCACCGTCCTGATTTGTGGCATTCTCAGGACTGGTTCTTACTGCATCACAATGGAAGAGTGGTTTATCTATTACCGAGTATTCCGCCAGCCATTCTGTTACTGCCATCCCACATCGGCCGTATTCGTGCACCCTCTTGCCTTGGGATTGTTTACGCGAGTGAAAAGGGGAATTAAAGAAAGCTTCAAGACATTACTGACATTCAAACGGGCTGTGACAAATGAACTTCGATGCGTCGCAGTTGAAAATTTCCCCTCTTGCTTCCAAGACCTCCAGGAACATCACAATTGTGTCTAGAGCGCCGAGGGCACTACTTCGATAGGAACTAGGGTCATTATTGGATAAGTGCAGTTTTGTATTTTTAGAAAATCTTGTCCTGGAACTTTTCCCACGAAGGGAGTATTTAAGAAATTTTCCGATTTCTGACTGATAATTCGTATACTCAGAACGAAGCCCACTTTCGGCTATCTTTCGAAATCATTCCTGATGAAGAGAAAACTGCAGCGTTTAATGTTAACGCTTGGAAACACTTAATTGTACCGCCACATGAACTGCAACTTCAAAATCTATGATTAATGTTTCAGGGTTAAAATTTTTAGTGCCCAAACTACTAATACCGTTTTACATGCTTTCTTAGGCTGATACAATTTTGGATGACATTAAACAAAAAGCAACTTGGACATACCCCAAGGTAGTATATATATGTAACGTGTAAATCTGATGAAAATGTTTTGCTGAAACGTAAATAATCCCCATCCGCTGATACAGTAAGCGTATTACTAACCAAAAATTGCAAATTTTGAACAAAAGTGAAAATACTATATTATTTTCCAGGTCTACGAAGCAGAATGTTTGTTTAGACTTGTTAAATATCTAAAATGTTAACTACGCTTAAACTGTTGTAGTATTTTCATAAAGTATTATTATGTCTTTTGTGTATTTAAAATGTTATAAATGTGTTTTAGCAGTATGAATAACGCGTGAGGGTGGTTTAAGGTTAATATGATATTTCGAAGAAGTATGGATGTGGACAAAGGGGATTTTTGTAGAATAGATTTGTAAAGTAAGATTATGGTAAAGGGAAAGTTAATTCAGGTATAAATAAGAATAAGGAATAACTTTATGCATAAACAAAACTTCAGCATATTAGATAATTACGCCGGTAAAATGTGTAGTCGTTATGTGTACTATTTTGCGATTGGTTATTGATGAAAAGCGCGGACTGACGCGGGAGAATGTTGTTGTGCTATTGGCTGTTGAGTAAACTGACCAATGGTAAAGCAATATTCTTCGCGCGCCTCTCTCTGATGGTAGAGAAGACTTAGAATATTCTAGGGAGGAGTCGGAGCCTAGCTATGAAACAGTTCGGAAGTGTGTCGTAGTAGTTCCGATGGAAATGTTAAGTTACCGGATCTAGCAGTGTTTCATACATCAAAAGTGTTTTAAAGCGACGACATAGTTATTCCGATGGGTTTGTAGAAATTTGGGAATTTTTAAGTACATTTTGTGACGAGAAAAGACATAAATTCCGCGTGGCGTATTGAGCAGGTCGGTGGCTAAAAACTGTGACTGCATTAGGTACCGACTGACTTAATATATGTCGAGCATTCTCAATCAAAAACAATCCGCATTTTTCTAGCTATTACGTTTCCGGAAAATGCAACACCATGAACTTGCTAACGCGAGTAAAAGGGATTGTGAGTGACGTATGTTAAGACTAGCACGGGATTGGCAGTGAACCTTGTTCACCTAAGTTTCAAAATATATTAATTAAAGACAACATTTCCAACATTTCATTTCGTGTGAACACTTTCTCCCGAAACGTAGATTAGTGACTTTAATTGCAGCCTGGCTCACGTCGAAGTACAGTAGGTTTTGCTCGGCTTCCCTACTGATGATCTGCTGAGACAATGTTCACAGGTAGGTGCAGGTACGTCGTAAAGGGACGGAAGGAACCGCGCCGCCACACTCCTTTGCAGTACGTAGGTGAGTAGGCATCTGTTTCACTCGAGTTCTGTACAATGATAAACGAAAATTAGTTATCTCCTGGTTTTTTTGTTTTTTTTTTTTTATTTCGTATTTAGCTGGCCTAGATTATGTACCCAGAATAGGATAGAATAAATGGGAAGTCCGAAAAGTTACGTACCCTGTAATTTGGAATTTAATTTAGCAATATTAAAAATTCACTTTTTGCGGTAATGAAAATTAAATGGTTCGGTTGGCTCTGAGCACTATGGGACTTAATTCTAAGGTCATCAGTCCCCTGGAACTTAGAACTACTTAAAACTAAGTAACCTAAGGACATCACACACATCTATGCCCGAGGCAGGATTCGAACCTGCGACCGTAGCGGTCGCGCGAACGAAAATTAGTTTTTGCAGAATTAGTTTTACATTTGTACGCACTTTCTATGTGCGGTATCGGCCGCTATCAGGTCGGCCGCTCTTTCAAATACGCGCGCCGCCAGTTACGCCGGCGCGTTCCTTACAGCAGCGACCGTGGCACGAGCGATTACACCGCTGCCATTTGAGATCAAAGTATCCACTCTCCGGAGCTCTAGCGGCGGGTGTGCTCAAGTTCGAACATTGATGCACTAAGAACATATTGTGTGTTTGCCAGTTGAATAACATTTACAGACTTTCTTAACGGCCTGGGCTCGACATCTTCTGTACAGGCATTGTATTGAAGAGTGACAGATTTAAAAATCCTTTGCATCTGTATATTTTCCTACATTTATATCTATTGTGCGATTTATACAGAAAACAGATGGCAGTTATAAGAGTCGAAGGGTATGAAAGGAAACCAGTGGTTGGGAAGGGAGTGAGACAGGGCTGTAGCCTATCTCCGATGTTATTCAATGTGTATATTGAGCAAGCAGTAAAGGAAACAAAAGAATAATTTGGAGTAGGAATTAAAATCAATGGAGAAGGAATAAAAGCTTTGATGTTTGCCGATGACATTGTAATTCTGTCAGAGACAGCAAAGGACCTGGAAGAGCAGCTGAACGGAATGGGCAGTGTATTGGAAGGAGGATTGTAAGTAGACTGTTTAGGTTTTTATGTTGGTGATGCCACGTAGCGCTCTGTATTAAAATCGCTGACTGCGCTGTGTGCAGTCTGTGGCTGGTTGGACTCGTTGTTGGAAGTTAATCGTGCAGTGTTGGGTTGTTTGATGTGAACAGCCAGAAGTGTTGGGCAGTTGGAGATAAGCTGCCAGCAGTGGTGGATGTGGGGAGAGAGATGTCAAAGTTTTGAGAGGTTAATATGAGCGGACGATCTGGACGTGTGTCTGTCAGAAAAAGGAAATCAGTCAAACTGGATGTCAAGAATATATATTTATGTGCCAGACAAACGTGTGGTTCCTGAAGAGGGGCAGCAGCCTTTTCAGTAGTTGCAGGGGCAACAGTCTGGATGATTGACTGACCTGGCCTTGTAACATTAACCAAAACGGCCTTGCTGTGCTGGTACTGCGAACGGCTGAAAGCAAGGGGAAACTACAGCCGTAATTTTTCCCGAGGGCATGCAGCTTTACTGTATGGTTAAATGATGATGGCGTCCTTTTGGGTAAAAGATTCCGGAGGTAAAATAGTCCCCCATTCGGATCTCCGGGCGGAGACTACTCAGGAGGACGTCGTTATCAGGAGAAAGAAAACTGGCGTTCTACGGATCGGAGCGTGGAATGTCAGATCCCTTAATCGAGCAGGTAGGTTAGAAAATTTAAAAAGGGAAATGGATAGTTTAAAGTTGGATATAGTAGGAGTTAGTGAAGTTCGGTGGCAGGAGGAACAAGACTTTTGGTCAGGTGAAATACAAAATCAAATAGGGGTGAAGCAGGAGTAGGTTTGATAATGAATAAAAAATAGGAGTACGGGTAAGCTACTACAAACAGCATAGTGAACGCATTATTGTGGCCAAGATAGACACGAAGCCCACGCCTACTACAGTAGTACAAGTTTATATGCCAACTAGCTCTGCAGATGACGAAGAAATTGAAGAAATGTATGATGAAATAAAAGAAATTATTCAGATAGTGAAGGGAGACGAAAATTTAATAGTCATGGGTGACTGGAATTCGGTAGTAGGAAAAGGGAGAGAAGTAAACGTAGGAGGTGAATATGGATTGGGGCTAAGAAATGAAAGAGGAAGCCGCCTGATAGAATTTTGCAGAGAGCACAACTTAATCATAACTAACACTTGGCTCAAGAATCATAAAAGAAGGTTGTATACATGGAAGAAGCCTGGAGATACTGACAGGTTTCAGATAGACTATATAATGGTAAGACAGAGATTTAGGAACCAGGTATTAAATTGTAAGACATTTCCAGGGGCAGATGTGGACTCTGACCACAATCTATTGGTTATGAACTGTAGATTAAAAATGAAGAGACTGCAAAAAGGTGGGAATTTAAGGAGATGGGACTTGGATAAACTGACAGACCCAGAGGTTGTAGAGAGCTTCAGGGAGAGCATAAGGGAACAATTGACAGGAATGGGGGAAAGAAATACAGTAGAAGAAGAATGGGTATCTTTGAGAGATGATGTAGTGAAGGCAGCAGAGGATCTAGTAGGTAAAAAGACGAGGGCTGGTAGAAATCCTTAGGTAACAGAAGAAATATTGAATTTAATTGACGAAAGGAGAAAATATAAAAATGCAGCAAATGAAGTAGGCAAAAAGGAATACAAACGTCTCAAAAATGATATCAACAGGAAGTGCAAAATGGCTAAGCAGGGATGGCTAGAGGACAAATGTAAGGATGTAGAGGCTTATCTCACTACGGGTAAGATAGATACTGCCTACAGGAAAATTAAAGAGACCATTGGAGAAAAGAGAACGACTTGTATGAATATCAAGAGCTCAGATGGAAACCCAGTTCTAAGCAAAGAAGGGAAAGCGGAAAGGTGGAAGGAGTATATGGAGGGTCTATACAAGGGCGATGTACTTGAGGACAATATTATGGAAATGGAAGAAGATGTAGATGAAGATGAAATGGGAGATAGGATACTGCGTGAAGAGTCGAAACAAGGCCCCGGGAGTAGACAACATTCCATTAGAACTACTGACAGCCTTGGGAGAGCCAGTCCTGACAAAACTTTACCATCTGGTGAGCAAAATGTATGAGATAGGCGAAATACCCTCAGACTTCAAGAATAATATAATAATTCCAATCCCAAAGAAAGCAGGCGTTGACAGATGTGAAAATTACCGAACTATCAGTTTAATAAGTCACGGATGCAAAATACTAACGCGAATTCTTTACAGACGAATGGAAAATCTGGTAGAAGCCGACCTCGGGGAAGATCAGTTTGGATTCCGTAGAAATACTGGAACACGTGAGGCAATACTGACACTACGACTTATCTTAGAAGCTAGATTAAGGAAAGGCAAACCTACGTTTCTAGCATTTGTAGACTTAGAGGAAGCTTTCGACAATGGTGACTGGAATACTCTCCTTCAAATTCTGAAGGTGGCAGGGGTAAAATACAACGAGCGAAAGGCTATTTACAATTTGTACAGAAACCAGATGGCAGTCATACGAGTCGAGGGGCATGAAAGTGAAGCAGTGTATGAGAAGGGAGTGAGACAGGGTTGTAGCCTATCGCGGATGTTATTCAATCTATATATTGAGCAAGCAGTAAAAGAAACAACAAAAACATTTGGAGTAGGTATTAAAATCCATGGAGAAGAAATAAAAACTTTGAGGTTCCCCCGACGACATTGTAATTCTGTCAGAGACAGCAAAGGATTTGGAAGAGCAGTTGAACGGAATGGACAGTGTCACGAAAGGAGGGTATAAGATGAACATCAACAAAAGCAAAACGAGGATAATGGAGTGTAGTCGAATTAAGTCGGGTAATGCTGAGGGAATTAGATTAGGAAATGAGACACTTAAAGTAGTAAAGGAGTTTTGCTATTTGGGGAGCAAAATAACTGATGATGGTCGAAGTAGAGAGGATATAAAATGTAGACTGGCAATGGCAAGGAAAGCGTTTCTGAAAAAGAGAAATTTGTTCACATCGAGTATAGATTTCAGTGTCAGGAAGTCGTTTCTGAAAGTATTTGTATGGAGTGTAGCCATGTATGGAAGTGAAACATGGACGATAACTAGTTTGGACAAAAAGAGAATAGAAGCTTTAGAAATGTGGTGCTACAGAAGAATGCTGAAGATTAGATGGGTATATCATATAACTAATGAGGAGGTATTGAATAGGATTGGGGAGAAGAGAAGTTTGTGGCACAACTTGACTAGAAGAAGTGATCGGTTGGTAGGACATGTTCTGAGGCATCAAGGGATCACCAAATTAGTATTCGAAGGCAGCGTGGAGGGTAAAAATCGTAGATGGAGACCAATAGATGAATACACGAAACAGATTCAGAAGGATATTGGTTGCAGTAGGTACTGGGAGATGAAGAAGCTTGCACAGGATAGAGTAGCATGGAGAGTTGCATCAAACCAGTCTCTGGACTGAAGGCCATAACAACAACATCTGCTGTTATTAACTGCTGTTTTTATATTTGATATTAGATGTAGAATAAATTAATATCTGGATTCTCTGTTCAAGAACAGCATCTGCTCCTGGTTCCTTTATCCACTTGAGAACCACACAGCGTGTATAAAAAGACATCACTTTGAACGAGAGGAAACGTCGGTGCATGAAATGGTAAGTGCCAGATCTGAAGCCAAAAAAAAAAGAGTCAACCTTGTGCAGTAAAAGTGATCCTTGTAGTTCATTTCGATGCGCAAGTGCCTTTTCTAGAATATTACCTGGAAAAGAGGTAACAGTACATTGTCAACGCTACAGTGATACGTGTTGCAACGAGTTCAAAATAAACGCTAAACTCTATTATCAAACGGCACATTTTTCATGCACGACACCATTCAGATTCTTGAGAAGACGCATTTCCAGGTGTTGGAGGATCCTCCATAAAGTCCTGTTCTCATCCCGTCGGATTTCGGTTTGTTTGAAACACTTAAGGTGTAGGAAGCGGTGCAGTTGTGGCTTGCTTCTATTCTAAGCGTATTGTGGACAGATGAACCATATGCAATGAAAAGTTTGGTGACTATATTAAAAACTGGTGCTACTCTAAACTTTGTACTTTTATAATGAATTAGAAAGTAGTACAGTGCAAATACTTTTTGACTTACTCCGGCAGTTATGATAAATCTTATGCCTAGTCCACATATATTCTACTCTAAGCCTTTTTCACTCCCAATGCCATCATGGAATTTTAGTTCTCTTCCCATGCTTGCAGAAAAGAATAACTAATTACGTCCATCCCAGTGGTCTTTACGCTAACTGGACGGTGAACTATTTTGTTTGCTGTTAGGCGAAAGGTTTCGGTCGGTCTGTATGTGATAAGGTTTATTTATTTATTTCTGGTTATAAACCTTACGTCACTGACTGCAATAGTGTCCGAAACAGGGAAATCTCATAAAAGTACCTGACTCAAATACTTCATTATAAGCTGCCCGTTTGTTCAAAATAATTCCTTTCTCTGCATAATGCACTAACTTTAGTCCGTCTTGTCGTTTCGTTCCTGCAAATCGGAACAAAAAATTTGTACTCCACATAGTGATAGAGGCTTCGAAGAATAAGTTACACAAGTTAAGACCTTTTGCGAGTCCCTTGTTGAACGTTCGCAAACGGCAGTGCTAATTTAATATTATAAAACTCGTCGAGTATTGTTATTCACTGGCAGTGAAAATTCCAATAATTCTGCGTGACGATAGTCTGCACTTTCAGATTTGATTCTTGGTTATAGAGCAGATCGCCATATGTGTAGTAGTGCAGCAAAATAATTAGTGAATCATGCTCTGTTTATGTTTTCGTGAGCGACTGCAAGAAGAAAAAATTGTTGCCATCGAAAATATATTTTTTCTATAGTGGCGTATTTCTTTTAAGGTCAGTGTGCAAATGAGCTTGATTATTTTACGTTGGTTAATAAGTCTATTAAGATTAAAAAAACTGTACACTGCCATGAAATAATTCTTCACAGTTACTCAACATAAATTTTATTTCGCAATATTTGCTAGGACAGTACAGATAATTAACTTTAGAACTGTAATTCCTACTCAGCTTTCCCTCTGAGGCCAATATAACAGGCCAATATTACAAAGCAGGATTAATGTTATTTAAAAGAAAAAAATCGTTAAATTACTTTCTGTATTTTCTTTGAGACAAACTGTAAAGATTACAAACCATTCCTCCATGCATAAAATGAAATGAGTCAAAACCAAACCAGACTTTATTTAACATTAAACACAAAATTATTCTTTTGACATTAACCAACAGTAAAGCCTCTCAGTTTCCATTCTTTTGTAGTGGGTGATTCTGTGATGGTGTTTAAAACGTTCAGGGATGATGGAGAAGTGTAAATGTATCCATTAAAGCTAGGGGACCATGGTCTGGAAACGATCGAAAGTTATAAGGGAAAATCGTTCTGATACCTATGACAGTGGAATACACGTACTGGTACTGTTGTTGCTAAGAACGTAGGATAGGTAGCTTTCAAAGGAAAAAGTATGAACAAAACAAGAAAAAAAGTCTGGTAAACATAGGCTCTAAAATACTTACCAAAAGAGCTAGTCGCACTTTTTCAGTAGAAGAGAAGTGGTTAACAGTAGCGAAAATGAAAATGTACTCATAGCTCTAAAGGTCACGCCCTTTAGAGCCCTTGTTGACTGGTCACTTTGTTCTCGTGTTGGTGCTTGCTTCCTCAGGCAAAAATATGGAAACCAAAGGGTTTATAGAAGAAGAGATGTATTTCACAGTATCGAAGACGAACAAGTGCTTATACTTCTTAGGATATTGAGAAGTGCCTTCCTTGAATATTAAGATATTTCTACGGAAAGTTTCTCAATTCGCGACGATATATAATAGTGCTAATGATATAAAACTTCGTATAAGTTAATTACCGCGACAAGAAAGAACGTTCCAATGACGATTGGAAAAATTCTTTTCATGGAAGCACCGTGAAGTACAAGTGATGGATAATCTCCGAAAACAGAATTCATGAACATGTAAATACACCATCGACGAGTGGGACCGCATCAGGCTATGCATTGTTCGTCGTTGTTCGATGATGCGTGACAAATCACTTCATAAAAGATCTTACGCGGAAAATTACGTAAGGTAATGAGAAACGATCAGAAAATTAATCTCGGGGTGTTCTGTCTTCACGACAGAACGCGAATCGTGTTCGACCGTTTCATCATCGCACAATCCGCTTTCTACCTTTCGTCCCAGCCACTGAAATTTACAAAAATACTTTGAATATTATGTCCATGACAAAGGAAATAAGAACGGTAATCGATTATGAAATAATGAAACCACTAAGTATAACAAACAGGTCAATTATTCCCAGCAAATAGGAATATAATACATTTGGATCTGATCTCTCCGAGCCTTCGACCATAGATATTAATAGACTGGGCAAGCAGTGCAGCGGCTATACATCTGGCGTGGCTGCAACATAGAATCACGTGACTGTTGGCAGAACGTCGGCGGGAGTTCAAGGCAGCATTCTGATTCCTGATTTCACTTCCAGTATTTCTCAGTGGATTTCCTGCTAACTTCACCACATTAAATGTAGCTTATGTAAACACAGCTAGAAGTGATAAATTATTGCGTAACCACTGTACAAATTTAGGTTTACAGCCATTATTTCACAATGAACTTTGTGAACTGCTGAAACACTTTCGATGTTCGGCAATATATTCGCCGCGAATATTTCAGTGTTACCAATTATGAGATGCATTCTCTACTAACAATACGCGTTATGCACTGCATAAAATGTGAATATTGCGTGTGTGTGTTTTAGTGCCTTGGTTGTAGAAAGTGTTATAGACTTCATAAATCGGCATAAACAACGAAACCTGTAACGTAAACACACGTGTTGACATCGAATGTAACGAACTCAATTGTGTCGTTCGCCCACAAAACGTAAAGCAGTTTCATTTGAAAGCTCTTTTTTGGTTTAAACAGTTTGTTTCGTAGATGTATCAAATAAGATATCTACAAAATCAGTACCTACTTACATGAATACTTGTTCCACAGATCATGAATACGATACTTCACAATGATGTGTCAGTTTAATGAAAGTAGACCTATCATTACATGACAATTCTTCCAATCACTTATTTATACCTAAAAAATCGTCTACTGAGTAGGAGCTGTCATTCATAGATTGTTTTAGTTTGATTTTCTGTCAGGCTTTTAATGCTTTTTGGTAAATGACCAAAGATTTTTGTAGCAGCATATTATTTATCCCATACATTACAGCTTATTATCTGGAATTTAACATAGGCCATACAACTACCTTTTTGCAAATGGTATTCAGTATTTGTTTCTGATATTCGTATCTTTTGTAACTGGGAAGTACAAAATAAAACTAAACCCTGATGAGAAATCAAACCCCTAACTTGTTTTTGCAAATTGTTCTTTAAAATAATACCAGCATAATTCACCCCTTTTTGTACCAAAGTCAGATTTAATCCAGGATAGTAAAAATCATCCTTTCTTCTTATGTAGTAGCAATGCACATTGCCATTGCTTTTGGAGTGGGAAGGGTTATTGTTAATAAATCTCTCTCTCTCTCACACACACAAACACACAAACACCCTATGTGCGGATGGATATATGTGTGTGTGTGTGTGTGTGTGTGTGTGTGTGTGTGTGTGTGTGTGCGAGTGTATACCTGTCCTTTTTTCCCCCCTAAGGTAAGTCTTTCCGCTCCCGGGATTGGAATGACCCCTTACCCTCTCCCTTAAAACCTACATCCTTTCGTCTTTTCCTCTCTTTCCCTCTTTCGTGACGAAGCAACCGTTGGTTGCGAAAGCTTGAATTTTGTGTGTATGTTTGTGTTTGTTTGTATATATATATATATATATATATATATATATATATATATATATATATATATATTCTTCAAAGTGCTTCGAACAGATGCGTGTGTGCGCAGTAGGCTTGAAATCTTTTCGTTTCACTGCCTGTATCCACATTTGCCTGCGCCCTTCATCCTTTAGAAACCCATACGAAAGAGAAAAAGCAGCTTTGTAGCGTACCATTTCAAGAAATATATACGATTGCAATGTGCGCCTGGAAACACACACAGCACTTCAAACCGCCAATTTACGTAACTGTGGCGTTCTGGGTAAGGATATGATACACACAATAGTTTATCAGTATTCAAGAAATGCCGCTAAATTATACTAAACGTCAAATTTAATGTTACTTCCCTTCACAAAACGCTCGGTACAACCATAAGCACAACAGGATACCACCATTGTTTTGCCAATAGTCACGTGGTATAGCAGTAGAGATGTTGGTGCCACGAAATATACGTCATGACCAGTCTACCAATATCTATGGTCGAAGCTCCGAGCTCACCAGCGAAAAGGTGCAACAACATTTCTTAGACAGATGAATTTATGTACATTCATTTGTTACAAACAACATAGTGCACCGATAGGACCCATTTCGCTTCGTTGATAAATATTTACTTCGATTAGGAAGACAAAAACAACAGACTGGTTCAAATAGAAAACAAAAAAAGTGTAACGCTTCAATATTCGTTTCAGAGCCCATGTTTACTAGACTTTTTGCCGTATTGGGCCACGCTACAACCTCTGGAATTTTAACAAAAATAATACTGGTACATGTATTCCACTGTCAGGGGTCTCAGAAGGACTTTCGCTTATAACTTTTGACTCGGCCGTTTCCAAATCTGTTTCCTTATCTCAAACTGATAGATTTACCCTTCACCATCATCCCCAAACGTTTTTAAAATCATCACAGAACCACCCTGTATGAAGTCTTTTCTTTTCTTTTTCACCGAATGTTGTCCACCATCGACACATTGCTCTTTTTATCATAGTACAGCTCATTCCCTTAGTGTAGCTATATGCTTTTAACTTCGTATTATTTATATCGCCATGTTAGATATTGCCATCTATCCGCCACCGACAACACTCTATCGTGTAGCAGTTGCAATCTTTGCTGATGTGGGGCGCCGCCAGAACGTCTTTTGTTTCCATAGAGCTGGTCCGGCGATAATCACGTGGTTTTATGAAAGAAAGATAATGCCCGCATACCAAAATCTGGTCTTGTAGGCAGAGAGGGAAAACCATAGGCTATCAGCACGAAAATAAAAAGCGTCCTCCGCAGCCAATTGCAGGAAATGAATATTTGAAAAATTGGCCAGGAGGGAGCAAGGCTCGCTCTCTGAGGGCTGCATACATACATCATACATACAGATAGTTCATCCATCCTGGGAATTGAGAATCTCTACGACTTTTTCCTGTTATCAACACTGATACTGGCAAGATATCGGTCGTAGGAATTTCAAGACTTTCGAGAAAGTTTTAATTTTAAGTTTGAAGTCGGATAACAAATGAGAAAACACTTATTTTTTCGTGTAATAAATTACAAATTCGCAACTTTTGGATTTTTTATTTAGTTGTATTGTTAAACCTTGTTTCTTGCCAAATTTCATGATTCTAGGTCATTGGGAAGTGTCCTGCAGGCCCTGATGAGTGAGTTTCGCGTATGAAAATGTGTGAAGTAAATGGACGTATCTTTTGATTCATTGACTTAGAAGCCAATGTTTATTACAGCACCAAGGGAGCGTGCATTTCAAGTATATACGTCCACCCGTTCCTGAGAAAAAGTATTTTTCAACGATAGGACAGACAGACAGACAGACAGCTAGGCAGGCAGGCAACGGAGTGATACTATAAGGGTTACATTTTTACCGATTGAGGTACATTCCGAAAACTGCGGTACCGGTAAAAGAATAAAATGTACGTATGGCATTTTTTGCCTGGAATCCCTATATCTGGATCTACATCTATATAGACACTCCACAAGCCACCGTACGGTGCGTGAAAGAGGGTACGCTGTAACACTGAAACGTGGTAATGTGCTGTGCACGAATGACCACCCTTCAGATAAGCAATAGTTTTAAGTCGTTTTAATTAACAGAGCGCCGATTAGAATGCAGCGGGATGACAGACGGACGGACGGCAAGAGCGGAGGTAGCGTGCCGAAGAGTTACGATAAGAGCCGAGTCGGCCTCGGTAGGCCAGCACGGTGACTTGCAAGAATGTGAAGGCGGAAGGACACAGAAAAGCCAGGGGTAGCTTAGAAATACGACGCAAGCGGGCACCCCTTGGGGATGGAGAAGGCGGACTGGTCCGACCAGAGGCTGCTGAAGGGTAAAAAAGTAGATCGTTGGTAAAAACTTTGAAGTACAGCAGAGGGACAGAGTAAAATTTGTAGAAGAGTGAAAATCAAAAGTGTATTCGTGCAGAAAGCAACAGGGAAAATATAAAGTAAAATGTGTCTGTTTTAAGGGCACAGATGGTTGCTGCTCGCCATTGTTGGGACTAGTGGTCAGACGGGGGAGCGTTCCTCTCCAAAACCTTTATATTACGTATTTACTAAGTCCAGAATCCACCGGGTGCCGAATAACGGACGAGGGGCAGGTAAGACCACATGTCGAGAAAGTGCGGAGGCTGAATACGCTGCCACCGCGCAGGTAAGTCACAAAAAGGACCTGCTACCCACCCCTGTGTCCGCCCCTCGTGGTCTCGCGGTAGCGTTCTCGCTTCCCGGGCACGGGGTCCCGGGGTTGATTCCCGGCGGAGTCAGGGATTTTTCCTGCCTCGAGATGACTGGGTGTTGTTGTGTCGTCTTCATCATCATCATTCATCCCCATTACGGTCGGAGGAAGGCAACGGCAAACCACCTCCATTAGGACCTTGCCTAGTAAGGCGGTGAGGGTCTCCCGCATCGTTCCCTACGCTCTGTAAAGAAGCATGGGACTTCATTTCCATTTTTACCCACCCCTGTAAATCTACCGCTTACTGTACCAGACAGTCCAAGGGATCCAGTACCGGTACGTTATAACTTAGGGTTTGTCATTCCGCATTCACCCAATAAACCGAAGACAATCATTCACCTTCCCTACCACAGTCCTCGCATACTCGTTTTGTTTCATACGGCTTTGCGACGTTACGCCCAGATAGGTAAACGACGTGACTGTGTCAAGCAGGGCACTACTAACGCTGTATCCGAACATTTCGGTTCTTTTTCCCTACTCATCTGCAATAATTTACATTTTTCTGCATTTAGCCCTAGCTGCCATTCATCATGCCAACTAGAAATTGTGTGTACGTCGTCTTGTATCTTCCTACAATCACTCAACTTCGACATCTTACCCTACACTACAGCATCATCAGCGAACAGCCGCTGATTGTTGCCCACCTTGCCTGACACATCATGTGGGTATACAGAGAACAGCAGCGGTCCTACCACGCTTCCCTGGGATACTCCCGACGATATCCTTGTCTCTGATGAACACTCGGCGTCGAAGGCAGTATAGTGGGTTCTATAACTTAAAAAGTCTTCGAGCCACTCACATATCTGTGAACCTATTCCATGTGCTCGTCGTACGTTCGTTAACAGCCTACAAAGGGAGACCGCGTCAAATGCTTTCCAGAAATCTGGAAATGTGGACTCTGCCTGTTCCCTTCATCTATAGTCCATAGTATACCATGTGAGAAAAGAGCAAGCTCGAGCGATGCTTTCTGAAACCACGCTGATTCGTCGACATAGGCTTCTCGGTCTCCAGTGAACTTATTGTACTCGAACTGGGGAGTCTTCTTATTGAACGCCACTTCGGCGACTCGCGCATCGATGAAGATGAAGGAACAACACATCAACCCGGTCCGAAGTGGAGAAAATTCCCAATGTGGCCGGGAAGCGAACCCGACGCCCCGTGCTTGAGAGTAAGCAACGCTAACTACAAGACCGCGAATTACTGGCAGGAGCAGCACAGGGTTGACTGAAATGGCGTGTCTTCTGGAGACATACTCCAAAGTTGAAGTGCGCGGTACGGATGCCAGTCTTGTGGGGAAAATGCGAAGAACAACGGTCATGAAAAATTGAGTGAAGGTAGTTTTCTTCTCCACGACGACGCTTCCCAGCGTCCGGATGTGAGGTTTGGAAGCCTCTATCATACAGTTCCGAGGCTGGAGAATGGATTTATATCGCCAGGGATTGGGTGGCTGTCATTGCGGGGGTTTAGAAACGGTATTAGAAAGCTGAGTACATCGTGTTTGGCACTTTTTATAGTCTTGTAGCCCAAGAAATACAAATCACCTGCGAGAGAGCTCGAAATACTTAGAACTCTAACGATATGTCGTGTAGCCGTCGAGAGTAAATTTCCTTGTCATGTAAATGTAATGAAGACAGTAACATTTATCTTGTGATTTGATGACAGTATCTGTATCGATGTTAGTCTCAGTCTACGTACTAAGTGTATGTTCCCGGCAGCATTAAAGGTTTCGGAAATTAGTTGAATTTCAACGACACAAGCAGTGTCAGTTAACTAATTATCATCCCCAAACTAATGTAAAGGACTCGAGAATACATATTCTTAGCGAAAAAGTACAGAACAGATTATTTCTTTAAACAGTGAATGATTTACTAGTGTGGCTGTAGACTACTCCCCCCCCCCCCCCCCCCCCAACAGAATTTTCTGAACGATGTTTGCTGGATGCTTAAACGGCTGAATTGAACTTTCGGTCATTTACTCTTTGGGAAACATTATTGTCCCGATTTCTGATTGGTGAGATCATACACTGCCATAAAGGTCAACCAAATCTCATCGCAGAACTGTGCTTGCACTTATGCAGACTCTGTTGATTCTATTAGACAAGTAAAGCATATTTCTGGACTACAGTCGACCGAGGAAATTTTAGCGGAGTCGCTGCTGAACTACGGTATCTCCGAAACCCAGCACGGCGATTTCAAGCAACTTTTGATGCCTGTTGCCGTCAGCAAAAGCAGTTCATTACTCACGATATGAGTGTACTTTAACTAAACGATAAAAAAGACTTAAATAATGAACTAGACTCTAAATAAACTCTAATCAAGATAGTAAAAAACTTTTAAATAAATAGTAAATGTTTTATTTTAACCTTCCATAACAATGTGTTATTCAATCTTTTCAAGTCCCTCGTATTTCATTTGATTTGTATATTTATTGTGTATAGGAAACTGATAAGCATTTGGAAAACTGTTGAGAAAGAACATTATTTTACGTTGTACATTAATGTCCCGTGTCAGAATAGAACACGTGTGGCACCCAGATGTGCAGATTATCTTCCTAAAATACTGTTATTTAAGCCCTGTCGAAATAGCCACATGTAGCATTTACAACACATTTACCTATGAGACCGAATAGAAACATAGGTACTGGTAAGAAATGAGTGATCTTAGGTACGAAGTATACAAAAATGTGTTTCGCTTTAGACTGACAAGTTTGTCCCACATTTTAATATGAATTTATGCTTAACAAATGTTTCCATAGTTCACTGGAGATTTTTTATCATCATTACAGTCTGAGCAAACGGTGTCAACTTTGTTTAAGACACTTCTCCACTGTTTACGACACCAGGTACTGAGAATTACAAATACTTGAATGTTTGGCTAACATAATACCTAATTTGGCAATTTCTATTGCATCTCGTGGTGGTGTGTTGCACGATAACGGAATGTGGGGCGTCAAATTTCTAATCTGCCTGTCAAGCTTCAAATCGTAGGAAAGTTATGACGCGATACAACAAAAAGTCAGTTTTCTGTACTAGTTTTGAAACACTTCATTTTATTCTTCTATACAAATTTGTAAATATTCCATATAATATGGTTATATGGGTGACGAATTGGAAAGTATCTGGACATCCCTTCATAATGTCCAAATGATGGGTAGACGTAACAAGAGATGGAGATCACCGACATAAAAGGAGGCGGGGGGGGGGGCATCGTGTTATCCGTAGAGAACCAACAGCAGAATGGGTCGGCCACGAGAGCTCTGAGATTTCTAACGTGGACTAGCCGTCGGACGTCACCCGAGTAACAAATCCATTAGGACCACCTCAACTCTTTTAAAGTTGCCCAAGTCGACTGTTGGAGATGTGACTGTGAAGTGGAAACGCGAAAGAGAAACGAAATAAAGACCAGGCAGACCTCATGTACAGACGGATAGGGACCGTCGAGCATTGCGGGACGTCGTTGAAATAACTCGAAATCAGCGGCAAGAATCACTCATGAGATCCAAAGTGTTACCAGTAGTCCATGTAGCTCACTGTGCGTTGGGAGATAAAAAGAATGGGCTCAATGGTCGGGCAGCTCCTCATAAGCCATACACACACTGAAGCTCGAAAGAAACTGGTGTAGGCATGCGTACTCAAATACAGAAATATGTAAACAGAATAAGGCGCTGCGGTCGGCAACGCCTAAATAAGACAGCAAGTGTCTGGCGCAGTTGTTAGATCGGTTACTGCTGTTACAATGGCAGGTTATCAAGATTTATGTGAGTTTGAACTTGGCGTTACAGTCGCCGCACGAGTGATTGGATACAGCATCTCCGAGGTAGCGATGAAGTGGAGATTTTCCCGTATGACTTTTTCACGAGTCTACCGTGAATATCAGGAATCCGGTAAAACATCAAATCTGCGACATCGCTGCGGCCGGGAAAAGATCCTGCAAGAACGGAACCAACGACGACTGAAGATAATCGTTCAATCGTTCAGTGTGCAGAAGTGTAACCCTTCTGCAAATTGCTGCAGATTTCTACGCTGGGCCATCAACAATTGTCAGCGTACGAACCATTCAACAAAACATCGAAACATCATCGATATGGGCTTTTGGAGCCGTGTGCCCTTGATGACTGCACGGGACAAAGCTTTATGCCTCGCCTGGGTCTGTCAACACCGACATTTGACTGTTGGTGACTGGAAACATGTTGTCTGGTAGGAAGAGTCTCGTTTGAAATTGTATCGAGCGGATGGACGTGTACGGGTATGGAGAAAACCTCATTAATCCATGAACACTGCATGTCAGCAGGGGACTGTTCAAACTGGCGGAGGCTCTGTAATGGTGTGGGGCGTGTGCAGTTGGAGGGATATGGGAACCCTGATACGTTCAGATACGACTGTAAAGGGTGACACGTACATAAGCATGCTGTCTCATCACCTGCCTCCATTCATGTCCATTGTGCATTCTGACGGACTTGGGCAATTCCAGCAGGACAATGCGACACCCCACACGTCCAGCACCAGGAACACTCTTATGAGTTTAAAAGCTTGCGCTGGCTACCAAACTCCCCAGACATGAACATTATTGAGCATATCTGGGATGCCTTGCAATGTGCTGTTCAGAAGAGATCTCCACCCTCTCACACTCTTACACATTTATGGACAGCCCTGCAGGATTCATGGTGTCAATTTCCTCCAGCACTACTTCAGACATTTGTGGAGTCCAACCCACGCCGTGTTGCGGCACTTCTGCGTGCTCGCGGAGGCCCTACACGATATTAGGAAGGTGTACCAGTTTCTTTGGGTCTTCAGTGTATGTCTAATTAATGTTAAGCGACGTTTGAGCTGGAGTAAAAAGCGACTCACTAGGCAGTGGATGACTGGAAACGAATGATTTGGAGCTATGAATCACGCTATATCCTCTGATAACCCGATGGAGGGTTTGGGTTTGGTAAAACCCTTAGGAACGTTACCTGCCACCAGGTGACAAAGCTGAAATACGAAGGAGGTGATTTTACAATATGGGGATGTTTTTCGTGATTAGTGCGTGGTCTCTCATTCCACTTACGAAAACGCTAAATGAGGAAGGATGTGAACACAATTTACAGCATTGTGTTTTGATTACAGTAGGTGAACATACTGGAGACGGAAATAGTTTGTACCAGGATGACAAAGCAGCTGTTATTAAACAGCATCTGTGAGACAATCGTTTTTGAATGGTAACATTTCTGAAATGGACTGACCTGCCCCGAGTCGTCACTTGAACTCGATGGAACACCTTTGAGATGAGTTAGAGCGTCGGCTTCGCTCAGACCAAGTCCAACTTCAGTACCTTTTCTGGTTTGTTAGTCCTAGCTAAGAGGTGTAATAAGGATTCTATCTCCAAACGTTTCTCAGACGCTGGATTTTTCTTATACAACCGAGGCAGCCGGGGGAAGTGGTTCACTGGCCTGCTTGCACTATCGGTGAACACGAAAACAGGTGCATTTTTATTACGCGTGGCTCTGCACACAATGCCCAGTTTACGACTCCACTGTGTAGATGCGTTACTTCAGAGTGTCGTCGTAGCCCAGGTTTCTGCTGGCGCCGCAGAAGCTAGCGCGGCATTGTTCTGCTGGAGCTTTTTTCGCGAGCGTCTGCCCTGTCTGCCCTGTACGGCTGTGGGCCTGTCTGTCAAGATTTACTAACGGATGGGCTCGCCGCCAATTGCTTTCAGCTCCCAACAAGCTGTTTCTGCGAGTTAAGAACCATACAAATATCTCATGCCTCAATGTCACACTTCTTAAATGCAAGACAAATACCGTCATGGCTGCTGGTAAATCCTACTCAATAAAACCAACTGTGTGCTCAAGCCGTTGCAAGGGCTGTGCCCAGTCGTTTGATAAAGCAAATGCAAGCTCAACATTACAGTCAGGCACAACACTACATAATCATTGCAAGCGACAGCAGAAACTGCATTTCTGGTCTGGTATGAAGGTTTGCTGGTAAAGTTATTACATTACTTGACTACCAGAAGAGAATAAGCGAAATCGAAAATGAAGCGGACTACCAACAGTACTTCCAGCATGTTACAGTATGATAAGACGACAGTCAGTTAAATACAGAACAGCAGTCACCATAGAGTGGTGAGTGAAATTTCAGTATCTTCCTCAGAGGGCAAAAAGACAGATTAAAAGCGCTTGAATGAAGTGTTCTGCGGGAAGATCGGAGGAAGGACGATTAGCGTTTAACGGCCCGTCGACCAGGAGGTCATTAGAGTCGGATGTTCTGCAGAGAGGCACGTAATTGTGCTCTGAGGCAGCTGCGTCTAAGTACTGTGAACGGCGCTTTAATTACCAAGTCCGCGCTTTGCCGCGAAGTGCTTAACGCTACGGACAGGAAAGAAACAAAAAAGCAAGTTTATTTTCCCACTCAGATACCATTTTAAGATGTGTTTTACTATATTTTTTGTGTCAGGGGAAACAGGTGGCGAAGTTGTCGGTCTGGATTTTTATTTTCAGTGCAATTCAGTACACATCTTTTGCCAAGTGAAATATATTAATCCTCTACGTCGCCCGCAATGTCGCCTATATTGAAATCCTGTAATTATAAATAATCAAACTCTGATTACCACCACGGCCTAACACCTTTTTAATGAATTAATATCTCTGACAGCTGCTAATTTTTCTAATATTTTCGTACTACTGAAACACTTCAGCCATAGGCCATCCCTCATACCATCTGAAAAGTTTTTTATTTATTTAAAAATTGTATTACGTGTTGAGTAAAGAACCTTTACTTAACCCTCCTTCGGTTGCACCTGTGCGAAAAAAGCACAGCTATAGTTTTTTGGTTGGCTCTCCTGCTTAAAGGCGAACCGTGGCGCACCCTCCCCAGTACCCTCTGGGCTCACCGACTTCCCATCATTGTTGCCGCTACGTCGTCAAGGGAGACGGAGCCAGAGAAATTGGCCAAAAAAGCACATTGCGATCGAAGACGTCACACTCCTTGAGATTCGTATTTTGAATTTTTTTCTTGCATTCATCTTTCTTCTTTATATTTGATGAGTTTATAAGGTTATTTTGTCGTATTTCTGCATAACAATGGTGTTCCATGAGGTGTGCGAAATTTGCACATTGCGACTTAACTCGTTATGGCGAAACTAATTTATTTCGTTTGTCCTCTGTTCCAGATTTTTGGACAATATGGCGAAGAGAACGTTCGACCTGAGTAACGAGAAAAATGTTGAGGAAGTAATAAGACTTTTGATAGCTGGTAATGATGATGATCCAATGCTAACAGAAGATTTACGTGAAGAATGCGATATTGCGTCAGAAGATGGGGTTGAAGAAAGAAAAGATGATACGGCTTCTGAGCAAGAGTTTACTGACAATCCTGACCATGAAGAGGCTTGTGATACTGAAAAAGAAGAGGCACTATTAGAGACGTATAAGAAGACCAAATGGACCAACAAACCACCGAATAGGGGAAGGAGCAGAGGACCAGCAAATATTATCACTCACCTTCCAGGAGTCGTAGGAGACGCTAAACTAGCGAAAACTCCAGCTGAGTGTTGGAATCACTTTTTCACTGATGCCATGCTTCAAATGATGGTGAAATACACCAGTGAGTATATCGAGAGCATCAAGGGGAATTTTGCTCGAGCGAGAGACACTACGTCAACAGATACGACTGAAGTTCGGCATTTATTGGTTTACTGTACCTTGCAGGAGCCTATAAGGCCAATTTTCAAAGTTTAGAAGAGCTTTGGAGTCGTGAAAACGATTGAATCGAAAAATCTGGCCTGGTTATGAGCCAAAGACGCTTTAAAACCTTGATCAGGTGCCTTCGCTTTGATGATCGCAATTCTCGAGAGCAAAGGAAAAAGATTGACAGGCTCTGTCCTATTCGTGAAATCTTACAAGTATTTGTCGAGAATTGTCAAAAGAACTATTCTGTTGGAGACAACGTCACCATCGACGAAATGGTCCCAGGTTTCAGAGGAAGATGCCCTTTTCGTCAGTACATTCCTTCGAAACCCAACAAGTATGGGATCAAACTGTTCGCCCTCGTGGACGCAAAGATGACCTACACATACAACTTGGAAGCGTGCACTGGTACGCAGCCTGAAGGTCCTTTCAGGGTGAGCAACAAACCACCTGGCGTCGTCAAACGAATGGTTCAGCCCTTACTGGACGAAATATCACGTCAGACAACTGGTTTACCGGCTTTACGCTTGTTGATGAGCTCAAAAGCCATAAGCTTACCAATGTTGGTAAGGTACGGAAAAACAAGTGAGAGTTGCCTCCAGCCTTTGTGAATGTGAAAGGAAGGAAGGCCGTGGTGGCCGAGCGATTCTAGGCACTTCAGTCTGGAACCGTGCGATCGCTACGGTCGCAGGTTCGAATCCCGCCTCAGGCATGGATGTTTGTGATGTCCTTAGGTTAGTTAGATTAAAGTAGTTCTAAGTTCTAGGGGAATGATGACCTCAGATGTTAAGTCCCATACTGCTCAGAGCCATTTTGTGAAAGGAAGAAAACAGTACGACAGTATGTTCGGGTTCAACGACTGGAAAACTCTGGTCTCGTACATTCCAAGAGAGAAAAAAAAAATGTTCTCCTCGTTTCTTCCCTTCATAACGACTATGCTATTGATCCTTCATCTGGACAGGTCAAGAAGCCAGTGATCACAGCATTTTACAACTCCACAAAAGGTGGAGTGGATACTGCAGACCAGATGTGTTCAACTTATAATGTATGTAGAAACAACAAGCGTTGGCCAATGGTAATCTTTTATTAGATGATGAATTTGGCCGACCGCTACGGTCGCGGGTTCGAATCCTGCCTCGGGCATGGATGTGTGTGATGTCCTTAGGTTAGTTAGGTTTAATTAGTTCTAAGTTCTAGGTGACTGATGATCTCAGAAGTTAAGTCGCATAGTGCTCAGAGCCATTTGAGCCATGAATTTGGCTGGGATCAACTCTCTCCTCGTCTATCTTGGCAATGATCTTGAACCATTGAGCGGGAGGGTGTTTCTCAAAAAGTTTGCCCACGAGCTTACTCTCCCAAAGCTGCAGAGAAGGAGCCAGAAGAGGCATGGAATCCCCTCCAGTCCCCAAATCCGCCTGAGGAAGTTCAACCAAAAATGAATTTTGATGATGATGACCATAAAGACGAACCACCCGTCAAGAGGCGTTGGTGTGTGCCTTGCACGACTGAAACTGGTTTGAGGAGGCTTACCGTGTCTAGGCGTCTGTGTTGCGCCAAACCGATATGCAATAAACACGCAAACGACGTCTGTAATGAGTGCTAAGTTGCCATTCTTCCAACTTTTTCTGAGGAGCCTAAATCCAGAGAATCTGAGGAGGACTGAGCTCACTAGGAACAGACTGAAGTGTCTATGTGGTTTTGTGTGTTTTCTTTTAATGGTTATGTCACCATTCAGTCAAAATTTTGACAAGTACAGTGGAGGGCTAAAAAACGGTTGTTTTCGAAATCGTATGTTTTAGGCAATAAAAATCTTCATTGCTTCAATTCTTTTTTTAATCTCTTAATCTAGGTACTAAAGAAGGTTAACACAAAGGGATATCCACCTAATCCAAAACGAGATGAGAATTTGACTTTTTTATTTATTTATTTATTTTTTTTTTTTTTGGCGCATTGCGACTGAACGAAGTTACGAAAAGGTTGCGACCGACGGAGGGTTAACGTTGAAAGCAATGGCTAAACACAATAAAGTGTGAGAGGTTTAGCAACTTACAAGATACATTCGTTAGCTGTTTAATCTTAAAAAAATTATTTAAGTTCGAAATTATGTAACAGTAAGAAACTAAAAAAAAATTTGCGGTTACAGGTGGCACTGATTCATTCAAAAAGACTATGTACCCTAGTTAACAAGGCGCGATATGTTTCCAACAGCAAAGGTAAGGGTTAAGTGATAGGCAACAGTGGAGTATATAAAATTGTTTTCCCATGACCGTTATCACTTATGTATTTGTCTACCAGACAAAGACATAGCATCCAAATCGTCGTAACATTTGCGCTGTCGGAAATAACACAATTATTAGTCCACATGTACTGAGCAAGTTCTGAGGGCAAATCACAGCTAGCATCCATAATTCCATGTCTTTTCCTTAGGAAATAAATGGCGAAAAGTCGTTCATCTCCTAAGAGAAAGAGATGAAGCTAGACTATTGTAAGTTTTTCGTTCGCTAATTGTAAATCACTGAGTAATCCCACCGTTGCTCGCGCGTTTGATAAGAGTCATCCACATGATTTTCCCGCTCTGTTTTGTTCGAGTGGACTGGATTGAGTTCGCTTCTTTCCGTTAACTCTATATCTGTTAGTTTCAACCGTCACTGAATTTCAGTTTCGCATCTTGCATGTTTGTAATACATTATTGTAACCAGGAGGACTCTGGTCATACGCTAGAGCTCTACTGCTACAATCTGAAACAAAGTAGCGTTGGTTACATTATTTTGTTCCCATATTCAACACAACTATCGTGTACGAAGTTTTGGGCATACCTACACTAATTACAGTTAATCCGCTTTTTGCCTAGAATACTTACTTATGAAATATAAATACTCTCTATACTTCTAGTTTGTGAAATAAATGACAAATGCAAAAACAAAAACAAAAAACTAGGACATAATTTACAGAGATCCTGATATGTGACAGGGATGCTTGCATAAGCTGAGCGATGAAGATTCTTACAATAATCTTGCTGACTATAGCGTCCCCAGTGAAATAATAAGAAAAGACTTAAAAAACAGTATTTTTAAAAAAACGACATTTAATATTTGAATAATAAGTGGACACTAGCCGCTCAGGCGAACATATATTTTTCTCCGTATCATATTAATTTCTCTGTGTAAGTGTCGAGGGCAAAGAAATATAACAGAATTATCTAACGAGACGACAAGATACGCTCTTTTCTTAATTTTTTAGTCGTCTTTACTTCTTCTCTTGTCTTGGTTGCGTGTAGACGGACATCTTGCGAGTGCTGACAAATGTAAGCATATTTGTACTAATTAAGCAAATAATATATTGATTTAATATTATTGTGCACTTTTAATTTGTAAGAGGTGATACCGATTTCATGTCCGCCTTCCCTGAATTAACCTGCATTCGAGTAATTTACAGTGCAACAATCGCAGCGGCCGATGCAGCCAACGGCGCCATTACGTGGCGATATTAACTTATAAAAAATTTAGCTGAAGCGAAAAACTCGCCCGTTATTAACATAATATACAATTTTCTCCACAGCCGCCCGACGTTGCAGAAAAACGGAGGTAAGATGATATACTCTCGCGCGTGTGTGGGTCGCAATTGTAATTAATAACTAAAGATTTTTTGCTTTAAAGTGAACTGACTAGCGGAGGAAATTAATATGAAAAGTTTATTCCATTGTTCAACTTATATGTTCATGCTTTAAGATTCAGTGAGTCTAACGTTCTTTAACGTAAAAAACAATTTACACTCAAGTTTAATATTGTTAAAAAAAGAGAACGTGACAGAAGCATTTAATTGTAAATCAAAACTGAATGAAATTTCTTTTTGATTACGGCCCACCACGTAAATCAGCGACAATCAACATTACCAATCAATTCCTGTAATTAAATTACGACTGCCGACGAACGTGAGATGACTCACAGGAGGAAAAGTACAACCATGTAATACTATTACGCATTTACCAGGACCCAATAACGAGGCTCATAAAACACATTGAGAAACAGATACTACGAAATTAATCTCTGATGAAAATATTATACCCATTATTGCAACATTTATTAATATTTACATCAATGATGTTCGTGGTAAATTTTATAGGGAAAAGGATGGTAAGGAAACAGTTGTTATAGAGGTCAGTGCTTTCATTGGTTTGGAAGGAAGGAAGTCACATTTCGTTTAACGTCCGTCTACATCGACGTCATTAGAGACGGAGCACAAGCTCAGGTTGTGTCAATGATGAGAAAGAAAATCGGCCGTGTCCTTTCAAAGGAACCATCCCAGCATTTTCCTGGAGCGTTTTAGGAATATAATGGAAAACCTAAATATGGATAGCCGGAGCCGGGATTGAACCATCGTCCTCCCGAATGTGAGTCCAACCTTGCCTTTTTTTTTTGAACAAAAAAGAAGTTTCTCAAAGCCAAAATCAAATTTCTTTTTGCTTTAAATACAAATTATGAGGAATAAATAAGGATTTTTTTTAAAAATTAAAAGTCGTCGTGCGACTTGTAGTTAAAGTCCAGTTCTTACAGGAGCTCCTGAAGTGTATCCGCCTACAGCATGCCAGCTCGTCCAAACGTGTCTTCTCATGGCGTAGGCGTGGGTTCTGGGTAGCAGATCTATTCAGTTCAGTTCGGTTTATACAGTTTTCAGCTTCTCAGGGCTTGGACGTTCCAGCTACTAGGTGGGTCATCGAAAGTGCTCCGTAAGAAATTGGAAAAATATTGTTTACAGCGTGGGTTGCGTATCAGGACGCAGTGTCGTTCAAAAAATGGCTCTGAGCACTATGGGACTTAACATCTATGGTCATCAGTCCCCTAGAACTTAGAACTACCCGAACCTAACTAACCTAAGGACAGCACACAACACCCAGTCATCACGAGGCAGAGAAAATCCCTGACCCAGCCGGGAATCGAACCCGGGAACCCGGGCGTGAGAAGCGAGAACGTTACCGCACGACCACGAGCTGCGGACGTTGAGATAAGTCCAATATCCTAGCGTAGACTTGTCGCCAGAAGTAAAAAGATAGCGGATCGTGTGGCCACAGATCCAATTCACAGAGTGAGTTTTGGCGGAGGGGAAGAAAGTCTTATCGGGGTACAAAAGCATGTGGACGTCGATCTGAGCCGGTGTCTGGCGAGTAAGAAACGCCAAAATTCGCCGCGCAAGTGTCCAGACGTCGAACGCTGTGCCACAGTGGAACCGGTGGACATCCGTGTCATCCACTCCACAGTGGGTGCAGAGGGATGAATCGGCGAGTGGATGCCGTGCAGACGATCTCGGTTAACTTGTTTGCCATTCACGGTGATGTACCACGCTGATTGAACGTCTGATTCAATAAAACGCGCATGGATAGCCTTCCATATGTGTCGCCACACGTACTGTGGATTCTTACGTTCGATGGAGTTGGACGGGCGGCACTGCTGTAACAATTCGGAGACTGTTTTCGTGAGGTACAAACGTGTAAGTGTTAAGGACCGGTAGATAAAACTGAACTCCAGGAAAAATCGTTGGATGTAATAAAAGGGGTTTGGAATGGTCGATACCAGTACTGGGGCGGACAAGGAGGCCGGTGCAAAGTTGTGAAGCAGGAGGCTAGTAAGGCTCTGCGGGCAACAATGCCAAAGTTTTAGTTGGGAGCTGACGTATAGTGTCTTGACACGAGTCGGCACGTTGATGAGTCCCACCCCGCCACGATCTCGTGGCAGTGCAAGGGATTCATACTGCACCTTGAATAACATCCCCGAGCTGACGAAGGAGCAGAAAGCCATCAACAGTCGTCGCGCCAGGAGATTTGGGACTGGTAGGACTTGAGCCACGTGTGGTATACGGGAAGCAGGATACATGTTCATGTATTGCGCGTTGGATAACGTCGAGAGCTCGTAGCCGGTGATCTGCGAGATTTGCTCTGATTGTCTGTAGCAAGCGTCTACCATTGATAGTCGCTGAGCGGCGCAGGTCTGCTGTGAAATCAAGTCCAAGACACCGTATGGTGGCGGCGACACTAAGGGGGGGCAGCGCATCTCTCCGGCAAGCCCTCACCAATGAGCAGGACCTTGGATTTTGGCGCGTTGAGACAGCTCCCCGACGCTTCGCCGTAAGTCGCCACCCATGTCAGTGCTGCTCGTACTTCATCTTCACTGCGCAGATATAGTACTAAGTCGTCTGCGTAGGCTGTACAACAAAAACGGTGGCCTTGCACAGCCATGCCTTCCAAACGTTGGCGCATGCCCTGGAGCAGGGGTTCCTAGGCGAAAGCATACAAAATCGTGGAAAGAGGGCAGCCTTGTCGTACAGATCGTGCGATGACCAGGGACGGTGTAAGGCGACCATTGTACATGATTTTAGAGGTTGCACTACTCAACAGGCGCATAACCACTGTGACGATACCGCCAGAAAAACCCATATGCTGAAGAACTGTCCGTAAATAGAAGTGGTCAACACGGACGAAAGCCTGGCTAAAATCCAGTGAAGCCAAGGCGCCAGGGAGACGCTGATAATGCGCTAATGCTATCATGTCTCTGTAATGGCAAAGGGCCGTACGGATGTTGTTGTCGCCTCCTAGGGAAGTCTGGTCGCAGGATGTGACGTAACGTGCGACCTTCTTGAGTCGCGATGGCCGTAGCCGTGTGAATATTTTCATGTCGCTGTTGAGCAAAGTAATTGGTCGATAGTCCTGGACCCTCGATAACCCGCGCGGTTTATGTGCGGGGATAATAATGCCTTCTAGAAAGGCGCTCGGGACCACTGTCATTGGTGACATCAGCTCTTGTGCGATTGCCGTCTACGTGGAAGCCAAAAAATAGTGAAAACTTTTATAAAATTCGATGGGTATACCGTCAGGTCCAAGAGATCTGTTATCGGAACCCGCCTTGATAGCATCTACCACTTCATCTGTGGTTACGTCGTCTTAGAGGTCATGCACTGCATCCTCCGGAGGAGTGTTCGTAGTAAGCTGAGCGACTTCTGTGATCAGTGCTGCAGAATGCGGTGCGGCTGCGTATAGCCCGGCAAAATGAGCATGGAGAGTACGACAGATGCTTTGTTGGGTGTCGTGCCGGCGCCCTTCAACATCAGTGAAGACTTGGATCAGAGCTCGTCGTCGTCGTTGTCATTCCTGAAGGAGGTGGTACATCGACGAACGTTCTTGAGGGATTCGATTAGAAGCTCGAGAACGGACTACAGTGCCTTCCAAGTTACGCAGCATGATCAAGGAGATCTGCGCCTTCGTGCGATGGACCATCGACTGCCGGGCTGGCGAGAAAGGCATAGTAGCACAGTCACGTACTGTGGTGTAGTAGAAGTGCAGGGTATTAGTTTGCCACGCCTTAAATTCCTTCCCATAACTAATCAGTGTCTTCCTGAGGGTCAGCTTTGCACAGGAGAGCCACCATGATAAGGTGGAGTCATAGGCTTCTCGACGATGGCGGCAGCGTGCCCACGCTTCTTCGACCATACGGCGACAGTCTGAGGAGGTCAGGTGAGCGACATTGAGTTTCCACAGACCACGACTATGCCACACTTGCTGTCGGGCGAGAGTGACGTCAGAGAGGTACGCATCATGGTCTGAAAAGGCCAAAGGCCAGACTTCCGCATGACGTGTGCCATCAGCAAGGGAGCGGGTAACGTAGATGCGAGCTATGCGGCTTGACGAGTGAGAGGTGTAGAATGTATAGCCCCGTTGAATTCCGTGGAGCTTCTTCAATGTGTCAACAAGTCGTAGACGGTCGATGACCACTGAGAGAGATGCACAAGGGGAATGTCGCGGGAGTTGGTCCGCGGGCTCTTGTGTCGAGTTAAAATCCCCACCGAGTACCAAATCGTCCTGCGGACTGGTGAAGAGGGGTGGGACGCTTTCGGCAAAAAAAGTTTGTCGGTCATGACGGCGGCCAGTGCCGGACGGAGCGTAGATATTATTAATAAGCACGCCGAACAGTGTGAGGGCCATACCTCGCGCAGTGGGGAGGTAGATGACGTCCTCTGCAGGGAGTCCGTCGCGTAGCAGGATGGCGACGCCGCTACCGGTATCGGATGCGGGGGAAACATGGGCGTTGTATCCGGTGGGAACTAGGAAGTCAGCCACAAACACCTCTTGTAAGGGTGCTATATCCACATCCGCAGAGTAAATAGTGTCTCTGAACATGGCCAGTTTATGGGGGGCACGAATGATGGCAAGATTCATTGTGGCGATACGATATTGGTGTGTACGGCCATCCTCAGTATTTGCAGAACGTGCGGTAGAAATAGCCGGCAGGTGGAGACCCGCCGGTGGTCCCGCAGTGGTGATAATTATTGGCGGGGCGCCAGCCCCAGTGTCGCCGAGGTGGACTCCTGTGCTGACACGCTGGCAGTCTGTTCCACTTCTTCTTCAACGTCATCGGCCCAGGAAGCTGACGACGTGGACATGTGACGGTCACCTACTTCTGGAACGAGTGTTGTGGATTCCGCATCATCAGTGGCAGGGGGACCGCCGTCATCATTCGTTGACAACGGCGAAGACATGTCCCGAACCGGCTCAAAAATGGCTCTGAGCACTATGGGACTTAACATCTGAGGTCATCAGTCCCCTAGAACTTAGAACTACTTAAACCTAACTAACCTAAGGACATCACACACATCCATGCCCGAGGCAGGATTCGAACCTGCGACCGTAGCAGTCGCGCGGTTGTCCCGAACCGGGAGAGGAGGCGTCACAGGAGGGGCGCCTGTTGCTGCTGCATCGCGTGACTGGACGCAATGTGGGAGATCACCGTCAGACAACAGGTCGACATCTCGCGGGGCCGTCTGAGAAAGGGCGTCATCGGAAGGCGTTCGTCGTCGTTTCCTGTGTTTGCGAGGCGACCGCTGTTTTCTGATGTGGCCTTCTGAATCAGAATGTGGTCGCCCGTCGTCTGACGCCGAACCCGTCTGGACAAAGGCAGACGTCGGTACGACACTGAGGTCGACGCCCATGGTTCCAACAGAACATCGGTTTCGGTGTGCAACCCGGACGGTCCTGATGGTTCAAATGGCTCTGAGCACTATGGGACTTAACATCTAGAGTCATCAGTCCCCTAGAACTTAGAACTACTTAAACCTAACTAACCTAAGGACATCACACAACACCCAGTCACCACGAGGCAGAGAAAATCCCTGGCCCCGCCGGGAATCGAACCCGGGAACCCGGGCGCGGGAAGCGAGAACGCTACCACACGACCACGAGCTGCGGACCCGGACGGTCCTGAAGCGAGCACTGGAGGCGACGCCGTGCTTGTGTCGTCGGCGCGTTGTGCTGCGGGGGTGGCGTTGACGATGCTGCTGGCGCAATCGAGATTGGTACGACGGGGTCCTGTGCAACCTTGGCGTAGGTGATGGGTAAGGACGTGACCGTCAAAACCTGGGTCTCTTCACGTAACGGTGTCTGTATTAAACGGCGGTGTAAGCAATCGGAACGTACATGTCCCTCCTGGCCACATCCTGCGCAAGTTCGTGGCTGTCCATCGTACATGACGATGGCCCTCACACCGCCAATCAGCAGGTACGATGGGACATGTTTCGTCAGCTCAATTTTTATTTGCCGGACGCCATTTAATACGGGGTAGGTCGTAAATGCCACTTCTCCGCGACGTGACCCAAGACGGTGCCATATGGTTGGAAAGCGGCAATGACAATGATCACATCCTGAGGCACCTCGAACGGCAGCTCAAACACCCGCAATGTCCGGAGACCGAATCCAGCATGGGCGACTGTCACAGCACCCATATGTCCATCAGAGTGTTTAAATTTCAGTCCGGTGGCATGACGGTGAATTATGTCATTGCAAATTTCCTCCGTCGACATCTTGATGTAGACAACACTTCCAGTGATGGAAAAATGTATGCCGATTACGTCCTGGGGGTTCAAACGTAGCTCCTCACGTATGGACTGTTCGACTTCGAAAGCTCTGGGTCGTGGATGTTCGGCCTGAAACGTTACTTTGATCGTTGCACGGCGGTACGAGTGCGCCATGGTGTACGTTAGTACTGGACTCGATAGACACAAACACCGCGACGCGGAAGTAAACACCGCCGAGTGCGGAGCGTCGGACGGCGCGCGGAGCAGCTCCGCACGCTAACACGGCTGCGAGCCGACTACTCTTTGGTCGTTGGTTTGTAATATCTGTGTGGATCTCGAGGACATTCTAGAAAGCGTTTATCAAAGTTATGGAACAAGGGCAAAGGACTTGAATCATGCTACTTATGCGTGAGTAAAAACCGTTCAGGTCTCATTGGATATATCTGAAGTTTGACAGTATCCTTGATAGAGATGTTCGTAAAGAGAATGACAATTTGTCTATCAGAGAGCTACTGGATCTATTTACGAACAATTGTCAAAAATATTTATCACCTAGTGTATGCCTTACTGTATTTGTATATTAAATGTATTAAATTCGGATTTAAATAAAACGTGTGTAAAACAAATTCATACACATCGTTCGGAGTGTCGAAACATACCGTCTGTGATGTGGATGTCACCTGTCATTTGCGCTAGTAAGCATGTCAGGAATCATCGGACAATTCATGTTAAGTGCTATGGACAAGGGATTTCAGATCGATTCCGCATTTCTGGATTTCCGGAAAGCTTTTGACACTGTGCCACACAAGCGGCTTGTAGTAAAATTGCGTGCTTATGGAATATCGTCTCAGTTATGTGACTGGATTTTTGATTTCCTGTCAGAGAGGACACAGTGCGTAGTAATTGACGGAAAGTCATCGAGTAAAACAGAAGTGATTTCTGGCGTTTCCCAAGGTAGTGTTATAGGCCCTTTGCTGTTCCTTACATAAACGGTTTGGGAGACAATCTGAGCAGCCGTCTTGGCTTGTTTGCAGATTGGCTGTCGTTTTTCGACTAATAAAGTCATCAGAAGACCAAAAAAAATTGCAAAAAGATTTAGAAAAGCTACCTGAATGCTGCGAAAATTGGCAGTCGACCCTAAATAACGAAAAGTGTGAAGTCATCCACATGAGTGCTAAAACGAATTCGTTAAACTTCGGTTACCGGTACACGATAAATCAGTCAAATCTAAAGGCCGTAAAATCAACTAAATATCTATGAATTACAATTAACAACTTAAATTGGAGGGAACGCATAGAAAATGTTGTGGGGAAGGCTAAGCAAAGTCTGCGTGTTATTGGCAGGACACTTAGAAAATGTAATAGATCTATTAAGGAGACTGCCTACACTACGCTTGTCTGACCTCTTTTGGAATACCGCTGCGCGGTGTGGGATCCTTATCAGATAGGACTGATCGAGTACATCGAATAAGTTCAAAGAAGGGCAGCACGTTTTGTATCATCGCGAAATATGGGAGAGAGTGTCACTGAAATGATACAGGATTTGGGCTGGACATCATTAAAAGAAAGGCGTTTTTCGTTGTGACGAAATCTTCTCACGAAATTCCAATCACCAACTTTCTCCTCCGAATGCGAAAATATTTTTTTGACGCCGACCTACATAGGGAGAAACGACCACTATGATAAAATTAGGGAAATCGGACCTCGCACGGAAAGATATAGGTGTGCGTTCTTTCCTCGCGCTTTACGAGTTTGGAATCATTGAGAATTGTGAAGGTGGTTCGATGAACCCTCTGCCATGCACTTAAATGTGATTTGCGGAGTGTCTACGTAGATGTAGATGTTTATTGATGAAGCCTCTTCCATTCGTGACTGTAACCATAACACCCGTAACTCACATCGGTGCCGGCCGTGGTGGCCGTGCGGTTCTAGGTGCTACAGTCCGGAACCGCGGGACTGCTACGGTCGCAAGTTCGAATCCTGCCTCGGGTATGGATGTGTGTGATGTCCTTAGGTTACTTAGGTTTAAGTAGTTCTAAGTTCTAAGGGACTGATGACCTAAGATGTTAAGTCCCATAGTGCTCAGAGCCATTTGAACCTCACATCGGTGGACCGACGAAAACTCACATGCCTTTGTGAAGACACGTTTTCAAGTACGTTTCTGGAGAAATGTGTGGTATAGTATAATAAACCTTCGGTTGATTTGGCCTGTTTGGTTACCACATCATCTTACAGGGACCTGTTATTTTGACTTTTTTTTTTAAAAAAAACGAGCTTTCAGCGTTATTGGAAGTGGTTCATCTAGCTAGGAGTACGGCTATATTCTTTCAGTATGACGGAACTCCTGCTGATTCTGGTCATCAGGTTACATCATCTAAACCTAACATTCCCCGGAACAAGGATCAGCAGAAATGGTCACGTTTCTTGACCACCAAATTCCCTAGACCACATCATATGCAGATTTTTGCCTGTGACAATGGTTGGAAGGCGACGTCTACGAAGGAAAAGTAAACACAAGAGACGGCCTGATCTTTCGGGTTACGAATAATTCTAAGTTAAAGAACGCCATACTCCGAAGAGCTAGACGTGGTTCTGTCAGGAGTCGTATGTGAAATATACGAAAATCAACTTTGAACGTTCTGTGAGAATTTGTCTGGGTTATATTCTAATATCTGAATCTTTGTAACCAAGACAAATGGGCCACATATTATATGAAACGTTTTATTTAAGTTAGGTTACATTATACACACTCTATGTGGCCGCGACATTGCTAAAATGTGTCTGCAAGCAACGACAATATGTGCGTACGGGCCCGCAACATCGCTGGTGGAGCAAGATGTATCAGTTACTTCGTTATTGAGGAGTTGTGGCCGAGATGTTGCCGGTGTTGTCCGCCGGGGGCGGAGAATATTTCGTATGGCCGAGACATACGAGAAAGGTCTGGACAAAAATATGCAAACACCGCGGGAAATGAATGCTTGACGAAAAATGCGAATTTTATCCAAGCCTGCAAGTTGTGCTGTTGCATTTGTCCATGAAAGGCAACTGTGCAAAGACCTCCAATAGGTTGTACGCGTCAGTCGTGATTATAAAGCTGTTCGGTGTATTTGTTAATGCATTAGTCGGCACTAAGTGAATTCGAATGCGGGAAAATTGTTGGTGCCTGTATGGTGGGTGCTTTCTAACACAGGTAGCCGATATTTAGTGTTTCAAGAGGCACCGTATCGAAGATTTACATCGCATACAGGGAAAGCGGGAAAACATCGTCCACTACGTCACAAAGCGGACGTAAGTGGGTGTTGAGTGAGCGTAACAGGCCGTCATTGAACAAAAAAATGGTTCAAATGGCTCTGAGCACTATGGGACTTAACTTCTGAGGTCATCAATCCCCTAGAACTTAGAACTACTTAAACCTAACTAACCTAAGGACATCACACACATCCATGCCCGAGGCAGGATTCGAACCTGCCACCTTAGCGGTCGCGCGGTCCCAGACTGTAGCGTCTAGAGCCGCTCGGCCACTCAGGCCGGCAGGCCGTCATTGAACAGGATTATGACGAAAACTAAGAGGACGACAGCTGCAAAAGTCACTGCGGAACTGAATGTCGCACTCGCGAATACTGTCAGCACCAAAACAACACAAAAGGATCTCCATAAGCAGGGAATTGCAGGCCGACATGGAATTCCAAAACTACACATCAGTGTTGCAAAGGAAGGATATCATCTGGTCTGATGAGTCTTCTTTAGGATTGCCATCCGTCCCAATACATCGGAACCGTCACCGTTATGGACCTTCTTGTCTCGTCACCCGATAACCCCCGATTTTGTCCCGACTTTGCAAAATGCTGTTACGAGCTGAAGTAACGCCATCTGTTATCGCAACATGTGAATGCAGCCACAGTTAGTTTTGTCAACAGGTTTATGTTAACAAGGTCTTCTCATAGATGGCGTTTCATGTTGCGTGTTCTGTATCGCTGATGTAAGTACCTTCTAAATCTAACGCCAAAATTCGAGAAAATGGCTGTTTACCGTCTAATAAACTTATCTTATCATGGCGTACGAAAATGCCTAATGGTGGAAAGAGAAGGAGTCACTCTTTCGTCTACAAAGGACGTGCGGCTCAGGAAATGTTGTCGGCTGTTTCATCTCAGTAACTCACGGAGGTAAGGCAGATATGAAGCACCACATTTCTACGAAGCACCATACAAATAGATACGCGGTAGCGTAGCTTGTTTCTACATTCATGATTAAAGAAGATACCCAGGAAGAATTTTTCGTTGCTGCTGCAGAACTAACAACAGCTTATAAAGTTGTCAGGCATCATAAATCCTTCAGTTCTCTTGACTGTACCGCAAAACTGAATGACGCAATGTATCGTGACTCCAAAGTTGCCGCAAAGAAGCCTACCGCTAGGTTCAAGGCTACAGCCATTGTTAAAAATATTCTCGCACCACACTCCGTTTCAGAATGCATAAAACAATTGCAAGAAGTTTCATTTTACGGAATAGGCACTGAGGTATCGAACTACATGGCTGAAAAGATGTTTCCTTTAGTTGTTCAATACTGTACTGAAACTGACAGAATCCAACAGAAGCTGCTGATGTTTGAGTCGTTGTATAACGCAACATCGCAGACAGTTGCTAAGCCTTGTCTCTACACTTAAAAACAATTGCAAATTCCATTACATAAATTAATCGCTTTCTGTGGAGACAATACGAATACCAGCTTCTCAGGGCTTCATCGACGCGGCCAGCGGAATGTGTTTCACCCAATTAAACGAGAACTAGGAAGAAATGTAGAAAGAATTGGATATCCTGCTCATATTCTTCACAATACTATATCAAGCACCTTTTCAGTGTGCATAGTTAGGATACTGAAGCTGAAAGAGTTCTACTTATATGTTGATGTCAGTCATCAGACTCTTCTATCTCATTCAAAAACAAGTTGCTGTCATTAATGTCCGCAGTTGAGCGATTCTAATCGTTGGATACTACTAAAACAATTTTTTGACGCCGAAAACAAGACACCTAAAATAATTTCAGATTTTTTCAGTAGCCTGGTCAGTGGAATTTACTTCATGTTTCTGCATTCAAACTTGGCTCCGTTTGAAAAAAATATAAAGAGCGTCGAGAAGAATCAAGTCTCGATAACTGAAATAAGAAACATATTAATCGACTCACAAAGATGTCTAAGCGAAAGGTAGACATCTAATTTTATTGGCATGCAAACCAAGATGAATTTGAACAAATCAGTGAATGACAACCCTAACAAAGAAATAATTAATTTGATTTCGAAATTTGAGGAAGAGACAATGGCTTTCTATACGAGAGCATTTGATTACTTAGAGAAAAAGGATATTTCTATTAATAAATATGAAGTATTTTATTGGCTGAAGTTATCTGAAATCCCATATTGGGTGATGATTGAAAACGCCATTATATATTTCAGGCGACAATTGTTTATAGGAATACATGTATCTGAAGAGCTTCTTAGAAACTAAACGTGACTGGGAAGAATGGAGGCCCATGGAGCTCTACCCACTCCATGAAAGAAAAGTGGAATTACTTTCTTAACAACACCGAAATTCCTGAAAGCAAATACCAACTTATAAAATTATACGAGTATTTGTATCCTGCTTCCTCAAAAAAAAAATTAAAAAAAATGGTTCTGAGCACTAGGGGACTTAACTTCGGAAGTCATCAGTCCCCTAGAACTTAGAACTACTTACACCTAACTAACGTAAGGATATCACACACATCCATGCCCGAGGCAGGATTCGAACCTGCGACCGTAAGGGTCTCGCGGTTCCAGACTGTAGCGCCTAGAACCGCTCGGCCACTCCAGCCGGCCCCTGCTTCCTCACACAGAGCCACTGTAGAAAGAGTATTTTCGCTGATGTCGGCTCAGTGGACGGCTGAAAGAAACCGACTGCTGCCAGGGACTGTGGAATCAATCTTGTGGTGCCAGTTGTAATTAATCTGACTTGCATGGAGTTTTATAAATGCGTAGAAGGGAAAAAAGGCTTGCTCAAAAAAGGTGAAATCTTCCGAACAATATGGTGTACCAACTACTTCTGCAGCAACAAAATCCATGTAATTGTGTTCTAAAAAAGTACTCATATTACATAAATTTTTTACTTCGTTTCTACACCCCGATCTGTGTCCCGACGAGGTCCCAGCTAGATAAGGCAAGCCTAGTCTTGTTTCACGCTGTTTCCAACTTCCGGAGGAGTTTACGTTCCAAGAGTGAAATATAGCTGGGTTCGTTGATGATCTGGGCAGCCACATCGTGGTATTCCGTAAGTCTCAAGGTCACTCGTTAACTCGCATTACTGCCAAGGATTACGTAACGATTTTGGCTGGTCTGGTCCGTCCAACGGAATAATGGTTGTAGTTATTGTTCATCAATGGTGGTGTTGCTTTCCAACACGAAAGTGCCCCTCTTTACACAGCTCATATCGTTCAGGATTGGTTTCGTGAACAAGAAGACGAATTCCGTCCTACGGAACAATGATCGCAGTTATTGTTCATCAACACTAAAGTGCCCCTCTTTACACAGTTCAGGCCGGTCGGTGTGGCCGAGCGGTTCTAGGCTCGTCAGTCAGGAACCGCGCGACCGCTACGGTCGCAGGTTCGAATCCTGCCTCGGGCATGGATGTGTGTGACGTCCTTAGGTTAGTTAGGTTTAAGTAGTTCTACGTTCTAGGGGACTGATGACCTCAGATGTGAAGTGCCATAGTGCTCAGAGCCATTTGAACCATTTGAACACAGTTCACATCGTTCAGGAATTGTTTCGTGAGCACGAAGATGAATTGTAAGCATCTTCCCTTGCCTCCACGGTCACCAGATCTCAATTAATATAGAGCCTTTGTGGTCTACGTTGGAGAGAAGATTGTGTTATCGATGCCCGCCTCCATCGTTGTCATATGAGGTTGCAACTATTTTGTAGCGAGAATGTTATGAGATTCCCCTGAAAGCCATTCAAGACTTGTATTTATCCATTCCGAGATGACAATAGAAAGCTGTTTTGAATGCCGATGGGTTTTCTACACCGTATTAGGTATGCCAATATGTTGTGTTTTCGACATTTCCACATTTCGTCCACCCCCTGTAGGTGCCTCTGCCTGTGTCTGTAAATACTTCCCTCTCACTCTCGGTCTTACTTCCTCTTTCACATGCAGACCGCGTTCTGTGCTGAGTCACCTGATGCAATATGATTTCACTTTAATTCCAAAGCTGGTTCGCGTAGAGACATTCATTTTGTTTGTTGCTTGCTGGGATGGAGAAATGGACGAAAGAGACGACCATGAATTTCGTAAAAGCGGTACATCGACGGCCAGAATTATAGGACGAATTAATAGCAGATCACAATCTGAAAAAGGCCAACTGGCAAGCTGTTACCGATGAGAACGGTATCATTCGCGAAGAAGCTTACAATGTATATTTCCGAGTCTTCGAATCTATGCAAAATAAGACAAAAAACTGCGCTCCCGTTGCAGCTGACGTAGTAGACTTGTTACAGTCAGCCATAATTGATTTCCACCGAAGTTCTAAGGCTACTTTTTTTTTTTTTTTTTTTTGAAAGCTCCGTTTCCGTTCTCAGTAACAAAACTTGTGAACACTCCTTTTCTTCATAGTATTGCTATTAACGTCCAATAACTCTGGTCGTAAATGTATCGCATATATGATACTTATATGTATCTCTCTATATTGAAGAACCGCAATGAATTAAAAATTTGAATATTTGATTTTTTAAATTTTTTATCTTAATAAATACCTTGAGTCCTCCTATCGAAGCGTTGCAAACTTATGACACCAGGAGCGTATCGATGAAAAATGCACTTGAAGTAGGTACGTCAACTAGTTATAACCAACCTGGTTATAACTAGTGTACAGTCTCTCATATTCGTACCTGCCTTACCAGTTATCCGACCACTTACAATTACAATGTATTCAAAATTGCGTTTTGACATTGTGGTGAAGTTCTGGGAAACATATGCAGCTATCATTAGTTCACGAGTTGAATAAAGTTTCGGAATCACTTCGCTTTCTTAGAGAACAGCGCGTTCGCGAAACCTAGTTTGTCTTTCTGCTCCCAACTTTTTTCCTTGTGCAATGTAACAGCAGTGTAACGACACTCATTTCCCTTATATCACCTTGTCCATTTCGTGGCTGCAGTGTCGCCGGCTAAACATTTTTGGTCCGAAGATTAATTGCTGCAAACTTTTCTGGGAAGGAGCTGTGAGAAATGAACTGCAATTCGTATTTGCTCGGCTCTATTGTCGGTGGTATGATGATGCCCTGGAAACGATCACGCTGTGCAACTTTCACAGCTACTGCAAAAATCTCAATTATTGCTACCAGTTTAGATTGTTATTAAACATTATCAGGAATAAGACGTTTTCACAGTCATAATTTATGTGTGGATGCATACCTTTCTATAGAGCGTGTTACAATGTCACTATCAATCCGCTCAGATACTGCAACTGATAAACATCTCGTTCCTTGAGACGGTTAGTGGCAACCGAAAGTGATATCTAAGACGGGTTTCATACCAGGAACGCTGGTTCAGTAGGATTTTAGCTGAATGCCTGCAAGATGAGGGGCACCAGCTATTTCAAATAATCTCTGGATTCACAAGGTTTCATAAAACTAATGTTTTTGGCTGTAATGTAATAACATTCGAAAACTTTGTACTCGTGAGGCAGCCGATTCAAACCGTCACCCGGTCATTCACATTTAGTTTCCTTTGATTTTCGTAAATAGTTTAAGGCGAATGTCGAGAATGTTCCTTTCAAAGGGCACGGTCGATTTCCTTCCCCCATTCGAGCTGGTGCTCCGTCTCTAATAACTCTTCTGCTACTCCTTCTAACATTAGATACAGGGGACAATTATTTTACTATATGAAATAAAATCGTCATAACTTCTTAATGGTTTGCGTTAGGACTTTAAAACTGCACGGTTCGACGAGGGGCACGATGGGAATTAGTGTGCGCTGTATGGTTTGGTTTAGTGACGAAGCCCACTTCCATTTAGATGGGTTCCCCAATAAGCAAAATTGGTACACTTGGGGGACTGAGAATCCGCGTTTCGCGATTGAAAAATCTCTTCACCCTCCACGCGTGAATGTGTGGAGTGCAATGTCGAGGCACAGAATAATCGGTGCGATATTCCTTGATGGCACGGTGACTACCCAACGGTACGTGAAGGTTTTGGAAGATGATTTTTCATCCACATTATCCAAAGTGACCCTTACTTCGACAAGATGTGGTTCTTGCAAGGCGGAGCTCGACCCCATCGAAGCAGGAGAGTGTTTGATGTCCTGGAGGAGCACTTTGGGGACTGCATTCTGGCTCTGGGCTGCCAGAGGCCATTGGCATGGGTTTCGATTGGCCACCATATTCTTTGTATCTGAACACATGCTACTCTTTTTTGTGGAGCTATATTAAAGACAAGGTATACAACAATAACCCCAAAACCATTGCTGAGCTGCCGGCCGGGGTGGCCGAGCGGTTCTAGGCGATTCAGTCTGGAACCGCGCGACCGCTACGGTCGCAGGTTCGAATCCTGCCTCGGGCATGGATGTGTGTGATGTCCTTAGGTTAGTTAGGTTTAAGTAGTTTTTAAGTTCTAGGGGACTGATGACCTTAGAAGTTTAGTCCCATAGTGCTCAGAGCCACTGCTGAGCTGAAAACAGCCATTCACGAGGTCATGGACATACACCGATGTTCCGACACTTCAGCGGTTCATGCAGAATTTAGCTGTTCGTCTGCGCTACATCATCGCAAATGATGGCAGGCATATCGAACAACTCATTATTTAAAAATCAGAATATCTGTGGTGACATGCTGTATAAAGTGTGCCCATGCCGTAGTTTGTAACTAATTTACATTTTTTGCATATAGTTCAATAATTGTCACCCTGTAATTGCTTTCCAGTTACACTTTTTATGTCAACCGCTATCTTTCAATGCCTCTTCTTATCCTTCTTTTTACTGACACTGGGAAGGCATGAGTCAGTGAGCAATGTGTTTTTATACAATGCCAAACAGTTATTCCTTCTCTTTAAAATCTCCTGCAATATTGGTCTTTTTTCAAAATCTGTTCATAACACTTCTTTATGTTTACCTCTTTCTGTTCACCTTATCCTTTCCACCCTCCTTCATATCCACGCATTAAAGCTTGCAAGGTTTAGAGGCCAGAACAACAACAGTGTAAGCTGTAAATATTTTGGGTTTAATGCTGCAATCTTATCACAGAAATACACGCATTTACACAGATTACAATGTGACAATGTTACGGCAGTTGTCAAACGAATGCCTCTCATCCTCAGAAAGTGAAATAATCCTAATGACAACAACGGTAAATTTTAACCAGTAGTTTCTTTACAAAATTATTCTTACGACTACATCATGATGTTGGACAGTACTACGATAAATCATCCGATTCTGGTTCAAAGTTCGGTACTATTTAGGATGACAATCAAGTCTACAGAGGATGGTAGTTTTGCGACAAAAGATTAAGCAGGGTTACTCGAGTTTACAGTGGACGCAAGCTGGTGAACAAACAAGTTTACGACTCTGCTCGCGGTATTTACCTGCTGCAATGAGCTGTCATCTGCATGGCTGCTCTTGTCCTCTGAAATTCTCATAAAAACAAATTAAGCCTTTGCTGATTTTCCAGCAGAAACTCTCCCCATGTTTCTCGTTATGCGAGAAAACATGTACTCCTCCCTAGTCTTGGAATATGGTGATATGCGCATTCACGGCTGGAGCAGCGTGCATATTAAAATGCACTCTCAGTCCTCACAAGGACAATTAAGTAACTGGCTGGATCGTTTCTCCACAGTTGGAGCTCAATGACACTACAGCTAATGGCTTGGTTCAAATGGCTCTGAGCACTATGGGACTCAACTTCTGAGGTCATCAGTGCCCTAGAACTTGGAACTACCTAAACCTAACTGGCCTAAGGACATCACACACATCCATGCCCGAGGCAGGATTCGAACCTAGGACCGTAGCGGTCGCGCGGCTCCCGACTGTAGCGCCTAGAACCGCTCGGCCACTCCGGATGGCACTACAGCTAATATCTAGCTGAATGTCAGCCGCAGTCAATGCAGTGTTCACACAAATTTCTCCTCTGCGTCGTACAGAGCGTTATGCGTCCCATTCTGCACTTGACGCTAGTTCAGAGAAGAGTCCCCAAAAATTTCGCTCTTGTCTTTCTTGTAGCCGAACTGTCTACCCCCCTGGGTTCTTTCGTTCTCCACGCCACACCTTTTTTCGACCAATAGGAGCGTTCCTCTTATTTTGTGGAAACACTCTCTGCTAGTTGTAAGGGCCTTACCATAAAACTGCATCGAAATCTCGGCACTTTACTCCTTCCTAGTTTGTTTCCGCCAATCGGCCATTTTGTGCCCGCTCCAGAAGCCTAGAAGTTACAAGAGTATGTCACACGTGTACCACTCGCTGTTAACGTGATCAACTGCGTCACTGGTTTTGTTCGTATCCATTTGGAATTCCGAAATGCAGTTTTCTAAAGCTTCTTTCTGTCCTACTTCTGGTGGCCCGCTGCTTGCTCTCCAGTATGCGTCACCTGTCCGGTCGCTGACTCCTACCACGGGACGCCCCCTAAGAGGTGATTGCGGTGCCTCCGGTGGTGCGGCCTCTGCTTCTGCCCTCAACTGCTTCCAAACAAAACGTTTCCTCCCGCTGCCTGTTCCACCTTCTGCTCATTGACATGCATTATATAGGAACGGTGTGTTAATACCGTCGATTGAGTGTCATCCCTTTTGCATTATATACTTATAGGCAAATCTCCTCATTACTGCCGAATTAAGTTAGGTGTCATATTCATCTTCCCGTTATGATGTATAAAACTCTTATGCTCAGTCCGGAACCGCGCGACTGCTACGTCGCAGGTTCGAATCGTGCCTCGGGCATGGATGTGTGTGATGTCCTTAGGTTGGTTAGGTTTAAGTAGTTCTAAGTTCTAGGGGACCGATGACCACAGATGTTAAGTCCCATAGTGCTCAGAGCCATTTGAACCATTTGAAGCCATTTTTCTTATGTAAGGTGCGAAAATGACCTTCATTTATTCTGCCACCTTACAAGCTCTCCAATCCTTTTTCGTCTTCCTTCCTCATAATCCACATTCCACGCTCCACACAAAGCATTTTAACCATTTTTTTCTATATTCAGTATCCTCTTTCCCATATAGTAGCATCTTATACCCAATGAATCCTTGTTTATCCATTTCAGTTCTGGCCGTTATTTCTTGAGTGCCTGTTATTTCCTCTTTTATTAAACCTTAAAATAAGGCTTAACTTTGTCCGGAACTCGCTGGGATGATGTTATGGCAACCCCCTAGGGTTTATTTTTTTTTAACTCGCTGGAACAAGTAAGCACCGAAATTTAGAATAGCGCACGTGTATTAAATCGCAATTTGCCGCTGTGCCAGCACGTGATGATTGTTGATATGCAACTCTCATCCACACTCACAGCCAAATAACGTCTTTTCTCGCGCTGTAAATAATGCTGGCCAAGCGCGCCATCAGGCAACCACAAAACAATAGTGTTACTTTTGTTCAACTATTACACATAGTGTCTCAAGTTAAGTTAATGGTAAGGAGATTTCTCTTTGACTAGTAGCATAAAGACTGCTTATTTAATTTGCGCCGGCCGGGGTGGCCGAGTGGTTCTAGGCACTACAGTCTGGAACCGCGGGACGGCTGCGGTCGCAGGTTCGAATCCTGCCTCGGGCAAGGATGTGTGTGATGTCCTTAAGTTAGATAGGTTTAAATAGTTTTAAGTTCTATGGGACTGATGACATCAGCAGTTAAGTCCCATAGTGCTCAGAGCCATTTGAACCATTTAATTTGCGAGCTGCGAAAACACACATTCCCAGTCAGACAATTATTTATTCACTTATTTATTTATTTATTTCCTCCTTTTTGACTTTTAAATTAATGTGAACCTATTCATTTTTCCTCTTACACAGTTTGTTTCACAGCGTATCTGCTTAGCTAAATAATTTTGGGGCTCACAATAATTTGTAGTGGTTAAACTATAAAAAGTGTAAAAATTGTCAGATATTTTTTATTGGACTGGTTACATTTTACGTTTAGAAACGCACGCGCCACGCAAAGATCTGCTGCTATGGTAGAAATGGCACACTGAATGAACGTCTCGTACAGACATATTATAGGGACATCCGCGTTCAGATGTTTTGCTTATCTGTGGTAATGAACACGATCTTAAATAATTCCAGTTGTAATACAACTCAATGAGAAGAATGCAAATGACGTTTAAAGCATTTACTAAAAATCTAACTCCGTGTCTCACGTCACGTAACATTTTGTCTTTCCTAACTCTTCGGGAAGCTACATCTGTTCAGCGAGAACTGTTTGAACGTTGCAGCGGGCAGCAGTTGAAAATATGACAGCATAGTCACGAAGACTACCAACTTTTGCCGATATATATCGGGCAGAACTAGGGAGCAAAGTGATACAGGGACAGACGCTAGAAACCCATTTTTTTGTTACGTCTTATCCTTTCATTGTTTTGACTATAACAAATTATGTTCTAAAAAACCAGAATTTCGGAAAAGTATTTTGTAAAATAATGATTTCCCATTCTAAATGTTCCGGCGTAACATCAAGCGCGGGGACGCCGGCATGGAACGTAACCACAGAGAAGGCCGTGAGACGACGTACGCTGACTCGGACCGCTCCACGACATGAAAGGCCTCTACCCGAAGAGAATAGACGGGCCGCTCCTGGCAGCAGCGACTTATGAACTTGTGTGATTAGTGTGCTTGGCAATTGCATACTTCGAAGGACACTGATTACTTGCATGTCGCCAGTTGCTTGCGACCCATCATGTAGAAACGAAAGGTAGGTACTGTTAATTCAATTACTGTAATAAACTCCATTAATATGATTTGTTTGTATGTTGTCTAGCTATACAAGAAAACTGCTTCCCATGCACCCTATAAGAGACGGGTGGGTAGGATCCCACGTTAAGTTTTATCACAAGTTTTCAAAAATCGAAACATGTGATTTTTATGGCTTCTGGAGCGAGTTGTATGGTTGGAGAGAAGCGTTCTGGCACATAAAATTTTAAAAATTAAGCACTCACTTGAAGTGACAAAAGATTTTTTTTTCAGCGTAACAATGAAATACATACCAGTGTAAACTCTTTGGAAACAGCAATGAATATAACTGCATAATTCATTACCTATTTTTAAGTCTGTCGTGAATTTTCGTGCCGGCCGCGGTGGTCTCGCGGTTCTAGGCGCTCAGCCCGGAGCCGCGCGACTGCTACGGTCGCAGGTTCGAATCCTGCCTCGGGCATGGATGTGTGTGATGTCCTTAGGTTAGTTAGGTTTAAGTACTTCTAAGTTCTAGGGGACTGATGACCACAGATGTTAAGTCCCATAGTGCTCAGAGCCATTTGAACCATTTGAATTTTCGTGCGGCAAATACACTCCTGGAAATGGAAAAAAGAACACATTGACACCGGTGTGTCAAACCCACCATACTTGCTCCGGACACTGCGAGAGGGCTGTACAAGCAATGATCACACGCACAGCACAGCGGACACACCAGGAACCGCGGTGTTGGCCGTCGAATGGCGCTAGCTGCGCAGCATTTGTGCACCGCCGCCGTCAACGTCAGCCAGTTTGCCGTGGCATACGGAGCTCCATCGCAGTCTTTAACACTGGTAGCATGCCGCAACAGCGTGGACGTGAACTGTATGTGCAGTTGACGGACTTTGACCGAGGGCGTATAGTGGGCAAGCGGGAGGCCGGGTGGACGTACCGCCGAATTGCTCAACACGTGGGGCGTGAGGTCTCCACAGTACATCGAATTTGTCGCCAGTGGTCGGCGGAAGGTGCACGTGCCCGTCGACCTGTGACCGGACCGCAGCGACGCACGGATGCACGCCGAGACCGTAGGATCCTACGCAGTGCCGTAGGGGACCGCACCGCCACTTCACAGCAAATTAGGGACACTGTTGCTTCTGGGGTATCGGCGAGGACCATTCGCAACCGTCTCCATGAAGCTGGGCTACGGTCCCGCACACCGTTAGGCCGTCTTCCGCTCACGCCCCAACATCGTGCAGCCCGCCTCCAGTGGTGTCGCGACAGGCGTGAATGGAGGGACGAATGGAGACGTGTCGTCTTCAGCGATGAGAGTCGCTTCTGCCTTGGTGCCAATGATGGTCGTATGCGTGTTTGGCGCCGTGCAGGTGAGCGCCACAATCAGTACTGCATACGACCGAGGCACACAGGGCCAACACCAGCCATCATGGTGTGGGGAGCGATCTCCTACACTGGCCGTACACCACTGGTGATCGTCGAGGGGACACTGAATAGTGCACGGTACATCCAAACCGTCATCGAACCCATCGTTCTACCATTCCTAGACCGGCAAGGGAACTTGCTGTTCCAACAGGACAATGCACGTCCGCATGTATCCCGTGCCACCCAACGTGCTCTAGAAGGTGTAAGTCAACTACCCTGGCCAGCAAGATCTCCGGATCTGTCCCCCATTGAGCATGTTTGGGACTGGATGAAGCGTCGTCTCACGCGGTCTGCGCGTCCAGCACGAACGCTGGTCCAACTGAGGCGCCAGGTGGAAATGGCATGGCAAGCCGTTCCACAGGACTACATCCAGCATCTCTACGATCGTCTCCATGGGAGAATAGCAGCCTGCATTGCTGCGAAAGGTGAATATACACTGTACTAGTGCCGACATTGTGCATGCTCTGTTGCCTGTGTCTATGTGCCTGTGTTTCTGTCAGTGTGATCATGTGATGTATCTGACCCCAGGAATGTGTCAATAAAGTTTCCCCTTCCTGGGACAATGAATTCACGGTGTTCTTATTTCAATTTCCAGGAGTGTATTTATACGAACGAATCAGGAGAAAATATGCATACAAGCAAGAGACAGACACATCGATGAATAATTAGTTTGCAAATATCTTACGTATCAACTAAAATTAAGCCTTGTAACAATGCTGATTTTCATGGCTCCATTTGTAACTCAACAACTAATAAACATTTTGCGTTTACTCACACTTAATTTTATAGCTATAATACACAGGCAGAACATTCACTAGCTTCATCAAGTCACTCCATGTGGAAATTATTTTATAATAAATTGATTTCCTCAACGACGCTTTGTATCAATTTTACATCCATTAAAAATTTGCATCTTAACAGGTTTTCAGTCTTCTGCCAAAATTTTAGTGTGTGTGTGTGTTGTAGGTCATCAGGAGTAGAATATCCATCGAAAATTTTAAGACGATCAGTGCATTAGACAAAAAGTTAAAGGGGTACCATTTTGTAAATATGCGAACTGAGAAAATCAACTTAAATGTTTTAAAACTCCGTACTGGGCCTTAGGATAACTTCTGTGAACGAAACCTGCCCAGGCGAATAGTATGCTACTTGTTCTTATTCCTCGCCCGCTTCATTTTGTAGTTTCAGCCTCTTTCCTGTTGTCCTTGCCTCCTTGGCGGATCACTCTGCCCTTTTCTTGTAATAGATTAATTCTCCGCATGTCTCCAGTCTTCAAACATTTCATCATAAACTGCCCTTTACGTATTTTAAGCCTTCAATAACTTTCAGCCTGCCATCCATTCTATCACTGACAGTAATCACAGCTCAAATGTCCCTGTTTGCACTATTCTTCTTTAAAAAAAACACTAGTCCTTGGATATATCTTCAAAATTTTGGAACGGAATCACTGATCAGCTTTCTGAGTTAATGCACCCACACACTTCTTTTACTTCCTTAATTAAAATTAAGTATTGAAAATAACATTTACACTATTTGCTGAAGATACCGCGAGCCTGAAATAAGTATTCACTTTTTTTCATAGTAGAATTTGCTGAGTAGTTACAATTATTAGCATCACCTGTAAATTACGCCTGCTTCCCTGAAAGCATGCCTTTTTCGCTTTATAAAATGCTTTGAGCTTTCCCAGTTCTAATTCGAAAGGAATCGCCTCATAAATTGCACTAAAAGAGTTGCAGAAATTAGTTTACACACTCGATAACACAACACATCTCAACCAAGAAACAGTCCTAAGGCCAACACTGAACGACTGAACTATACCAACAGGTATGGTATCCCTATTGTAGTGCCTTTCTGTGTCACAGAAGTAAGAGTAATAGATGTCAAAGTAAAACTGACTGTCAGAAAATTAACAGGTAGAAACTAATGGATGAAGTGGGCATGGAATGTTCAGACGCGCACCAACATATAAGCTCTTCGGACAACAAATTTGTCCCTCCTAGAGAATTCATTACACGTATAATTTAAAACCATTTCATTCCGCCCCTCGACTTGCCAATCGCCTGGATTCAGTTAGGAACTGAATCTACGAGGTTGCACAGGTGTGTCGCATCTAGGTTAGGTCAGTCGCTGAGAATTTTAGCGTACATTTCCACTAAATTGTGGGGATGCTGATATCGGCGTTTTACCTGCAGTTGCAACAATGTCCCATAGATTTTCTGTCTTCTTCAAATCAGGTGATTCTGCAGGGCAATGAAGGCCTAATATTGTGAGAAATGTTCATAAAACCAAGTGACACGTTCTTCCAGGCAGAGGAACTCTGCTGTTGTCGTCTTTAAAAACAAGGCCATCAGTGGCATACTCATCATGCAGTGTTGACTGGAAGGCAACACCTGATCATTCAGAATGTTCAGCTGAATATGCTGGTTCATTTTAGTTGTCATGCCAGTGATCGGACCCAATTCACGATAAAAGAAAAGCACCCCGAAAACATCATAGATTCACCTCCGACTTGAACCAGACTTTGCACATTCCGGATGAAATGCTTCGTTCGGCTTTCGATCCACTCGTCTCGTGCGTCATTTTAATAAAGGCAAAAACGTGATTCGTCAGGCCACATTACATTCCGCCAGTCAGCTACTGTCCTTAGTCAATGATTTCGTGCACTGAAGACGCGCAGATTTATGTGACCGACTCCAAACGTTCATTCCCTGCAGTTACCGTCGCAAAGTTCTCTCGTTAACCGCTTGGGATGGACCTTCATTCCCTGCTTGCAGCAGTTCCTGCCGGGTTTAGAAGCGATTTTGATTCTCAGGCCGCGAAACGCGTCTTCGGTCACTCTGAGCACAATCTGAGACGGGTTTCGTGGCCACCAGTGTTACACCACTGCTTGTAGACACGTTAAACACTCCGCCACGAAACACCAACAAATCCAGCAACGTCACGCACCGTGGCTTCACGAAATATAAATTTGTCTCACTGGTTGCTACTTCCTTACGCTCACGTAGAGGCAGCGCGCACGTGGTTGAGCACCTGACTCGCTCGTTGCGCCATCTGTAAATACTTAACGATTCATCCACGCGTGCGCAGTAGGGTGAGTAATTTTTTTGTCCCGTGAGCTTACATCCCGCTGTAACTCGGGAACCAATAAAAACTTTGCGTCGAAATCTTCATGTTCGTAGAGCTAAGGAAACGAAGAATATTTTGGGATGAAGTTAGAAAATTCGTTTTTTGAGCCAAAATAACTCTATCTAGTCCCGCAACACGTCAGCAATGTAACGGCTGCTCTCAGACTTACCTGCTATGCGAACCACAGATGATCGTGTTGTGTCCCCATACCGTCACTAACAATAAATCCGTATGACAATGACGAATGCAGTCTATAAATTTTCGTTCTCGTTGGCACATGCCCTGCGTGTTGCTGTAAGGAGAAACAGTAACAGACTGAGAAGATGACCTGGGAGGCACACCTGTACCAATTGTTGACGTCGTACACACATCTCTCGGCATGCCTTCGCCACAAGGGAAGCGGCAACAACGCTCGCCATGCTAACAGTCTGAGGTGCTACAGACGCCATCGCACTCTGTTTGCGAATACTCGTCATTCTGCAAACAAGCCCAATTCCTACCACGGCGTACGTGCGTTGTTGTTCGATCCTGCACAGCCAAACTAATAATATGACTGCCCTCTCGGGCGCTAGTCGAACGAGTGCTGCTAAGGTTGGGTACGGATCTCCTGAACCCATCAAGTCCACATCCGCACGACAGTCGTGTAATTCCGAAACAACGCGAGCGACAACATCGCGGAACGGTAAAGAACGGTCTTCGTGTGCAGACATAACAACAAAAATTCAGACGCGATCTCTGAATGAGACACCGGCTGTGTAGTTTTTCTATTTGCAGAACGTAGGTGGCAATAATCCTATCTATTTTATACGGTTGTACTGAAATGTCAATCAGTTGCGTGGCAGTCTGACGTTTGGTGTACGGTGTGACGATTTTTGGAGGGTTTTTGCTTTCAGACGATACTCGCTGTGCACCCCAAAGGCCAGCTGTCCGATGAATCGTAAAACGTGAGTTATCTGAAACAGCCACATGTTGCCAATCAGTGGACGTCCAGTTGCGCCACTGGCGTGCAAATTCGTTCACGTCACCGACGAACAGCAGTCAGTATGGATACGTGAACCCATAGACTTACTAAATAAAAACTAGACCGCGCATTGGCGCTAGTGTCGCGTCCCCACATTGAACGTGATAGAAGCCGCCATTTGCAGGGAAACAGTGCGTAAACATGGTTCGTTCATGTGCTGATTTTAATTGTAACAGTATAATGGAAGCAAAGACGAAGACGGAAACAATGTTACATTTCACAGGTCAGTTATTTATGGTTGTTTGTTACTTTCTGTTACTTGTATATAGTATTTTAATGGAGAAATGATACATCATGAGCGTTTGTTTTTGTTTAGGTGTCCCCTTACAAATGATTTTCTAAATTGGAAACGGATAGGTGCTACTCGGAGAGAGAACTTCCAACCGACAGCAAATCATTTGCTGTGCTCTCTTCATTTTGAAGAGAATTGTTACATGGAAAATTATGTAAATAGACGTCAACTGAAGGACGCTGCTATACCGACAGTATTTGGATTTCCAACTCATTTGAAAAAGGTGTAGTGTCCAGGAAATCGTGCAATATAGGCCTAGGTTAAATAGTGTGGAAATACTGTCAGTGTGTATAATTTTGAACGTTCCTTTTCCAGGTTACCAAGGCAATAAAATATATATTAAGTATGAATCAGAGGTAGATCGAATAATTGCGTTTAGATACTTAACATGTGTTGTCAGGTGGTGATTATGCTTCGTAAATGGTCAAATATTTGATTAAATGTTGCAAACTCAACCACTTTCAGAGGTGCTATCAGTGTTAAAAACTAATGTGCGAATGAAATTCTTACGGTATTTAAAATGATATGGGTTATTACAATTAATCATACCAAAATTCGAGTGTAGACAATACTGTGCTAAACAAAAGTAAGCGTGCACGATGTACACAGTAGTCTGCAAAAAGCAAATAGGACCTGACAGGAAAATACGTGAATTAAATAATAATCGTACTGTCTGCTACTTTAAAAGTTTCATGTAATTATCTAATGCAAATAACTCGATGTAAACTCGCTCCACCTTGTCAGGAAAGAGCCTTACATTCTTAAATTTCGCGTCTCTATGCAGACGTATTTCGGAAATTAGGAAACTTCATTCATTCAAGTATACTTTTAAAATAGACTCAAATACTCAGTACTTTTCTAAACAAATGTGTGTTTAATTTGTGCTTCAATTTGCTCTTGTTGCGTCTCATATACGTCAAATCACAACCCCAGCACTAGGATTCATCCCTGCAAATGGCGGCGATCAGCTGCTTCAATTGGGGGACAGTTGCCTCGCTTCCCCGCTACGGCGTGGTAGTGGCTTGCGTGAACCAGGCCGCTGCTGTGGGGGCCCAAACGCACCAACGTTCGCTGAGGAGACGCCATTGGTAGCCCCCTGGTTCATCTGGGCAGCTGCTCGACAGTTGCACATCTGTTCGCGTGTACACATCCCCACAGCCGTCGTTCACCCCTGTGTCTGTGGCCCACGTTACACAGCATTTTGCTATGCACGGTATACTTTAACGACGGGGACAAACGAACTGTTCACAGACTTGGCCGTTTCGGAAATGCTTCCACTACTGACCCGCAAGCCAATGATTGTGCCCTTTTGGACGTAAGTTAAAACACTCCGTTTGCGCATTACGAAAATGACTGCACTGTTTTGCGCGTCCCCCCGACACGCTTTATATTCCCTCTACTGTAACTACAGCCACCTGCCGTCTGTGAGTGATTTTTACACGATGACGTCGAACATAGGCGGTCGTCACGTGGGTGGTACTGGACGGCATATAAGCTTATTTTTATCAAAGCGTGTATACATTTTTTTGATCATTTTGTATGTCCATTCTTGTGACTGGATGTCTGGAGACTTTGGTCGTTCACTTATGTAGGAAAATAAAACAGCTACAGCCGTCCTTATGATGTCATTTATTGTATGCCTACCAGTTTCGGTGCTTCAGTGCACCATCTTTAGGGTTGGTTGGGTTGTTTTGGGGAAGGAGACCAGACAGCGAGGTCATCGGTCTCATCAGATTAGGGAAGGACGGGGAAGGAAGTTGGCCGTGCCCTTTGAAAGGAACCATCCTGGCATTTGCCTGGAGCGATTTAGGGAAGTCACGGAAAACCTAAATCAGGATGGCCGGACGCGGGATTGAACCGTCGTCCTCCCGAATGCGAGTCCAGTGTCTAACCACTGCGCTACCTCGCTCGGTGCACCATCTATAGGCCTTACCTTATACTTAAGGGGTTAACGCCATAGATATACACGATGCATCAGTGGCCAACATCTATAACTGGCTTTCGCAGACTACCTGTAACCGCGACGTTCTCTCTCCAAAAATCAACTATCACCCGACTGGGTTTCTCCCGTCAGTTGATAGCTGATGGTTGGAGAGACAACATCGCGGTTACTGGTAGTCGGCGTAAACCAGTCGTAGATGTTAGCCACTGATGCATCATGTGTACGGATGGTGTTACCTTCAGCATCAGCTAACGCCTGAAGATGGTGCAATGATGCACCGAAACAGGTAGCCGTACAATAAATGACGTCATAAGGACTGCTGTAGCTGTTTCATTTTTTTTATCTACCTCGTATATTTCAGTCCGTGGATATCAAAAATCCAGAATGATTGACATCTGTTGCAGTAGCAAAACAGCGAAGCCGTAATCTACTAGCATGTGACGCACTGGTACTTGCTCTAAGGTAGTTGGCTCGGTATCTTCCAGCGGTCTCTCTCTAATGGATTGCCTGAGAGGTTGGCGGCCGGGAGGTTACCCGAGGACATCTTCCGGAGGCGGCGAGACTTTCGGCGCGGCCCGGACAGCCCCCAGTCCCAGGAGGCGGAAACTCCGCCAAGAACTGGTCCGGCCTGTCAGCCTCTCCGGCGTCTCACTTGCTGGCCGCCGCTCTGGGAAAACAGTCCACTTCGAGATGATTACTCACACGTGTGACTTTGCTCTGAAAGAGGGTTATCTTCTTCAGCAAAATTTGCATGCCCTACACCAAAATTTTGTTTGTTTTTTCGAGTGGTAAAAGGAGCCACCAGTCTTCTGACCAGCTTAACCTGCCCTGCCACGTATTTCTCTTTCGTGCAGAGCCTTACTGAGGTGATACTGATTCCCTGGCCGAACTACAAAACCTGCATCCCCCCGTCACCGTTATACTACCTTCCTGCTATTCTTTTTAGTAAGAAGCTTTAATCAAAATGATGCTTTGTTGAATAATATTGCTTAAATGAAATACACAACATGACAAAAAATGAAGCTCCCAGAAGAAGAGGAAACGAAATAAAACTTTACAGCTTGAGAGAACATGTGATGTTATTTAAGCGATTACAAAATCGAGTCAGATTTACAAAAAACTTAGCAGCATTAGTTCACTTATGAGTATGACGTTGGACAGCCTCTGACCTGGATGCATACACTGATTCGATAGAGAAGGGCGTCCTGAGGCAAGCTGGCCCACAGACTGTCGTTAACTGGTGCTTGACATCTCGGATCCTAGCATGAGGACGGAGTTAACGTACGAACTGGTCCCGCACACATTGTATCAGGCACAGATCTGGGCAGCTGAATATTGCACGAGTCGACCAATCGGCCAAATGGAGGCCGACAATGAGACCCCTCTCAAATTCTGTCAGGAGCTGATGACGCTGTCTCGTAGGAGAGGCATCATCTATGTGTCCTTCTGACTGATCACTCAACGTCTGACGTTGTTCACGTCCCTTATTATACTCTACCAGGCCTGATAACAATGCTAACTACGAACAACACTACTGCACTGTGGTGGCCGTCTTACGTGCCCCATAGAATTGCGACTCTATAATCATTTACGTACTCTCCGGAGATGCGTACATGCACGAAGTAATACTGACAATGGACGATGTCTTCTTGGTACTCCACTTTTCTTGCCAGGAAGTGTGTACTGATAAGAAATATTGCTCACAAAAGATTACATGTATCGTTGTAGAAAATAAATTACGATCTGTACAAATTTCCTTAAAAGAAGCATTAAAACAAGGTATACATCGTAGGGACATTGTTTATGGACGTAACTGTGCATTTGTTTTAGTATGATGTATAATAAAGAAGAGGCGTTCTTCTTTACATATTGTTAATAGTACCTAAACTTTTACTTAGGAAGAAAAGAAAGAGGGCAATAATTAAAAGCTGAGAAAATAAATATTTCCAGGAATTGTGATTTTATTATAATTTTACTGTACATCTGAGTGATGCACACCCACTGATTGTGTCAGTGAAGTCAAACTGAGCAGCTATGTCACATTCTAAAGTCGACCGTCTGCTTGCACCCGTATTCGACCTTAAGTAGCTTTTTTATTGTCCTGAATACGGTGAAACTGCGTTTACGAGATACTGCAGTCACCGGTATTGTCATTAACATCCTCGAAGTTATTTCTACCTTTGGATAACCATCTCCGTGTACTTCGAAAAAACCTTTAGAATATCCAAATGAGGGAACCGAGCCAATGCTCTTCATCAGTTGTTTTAATTTAAACTTGAAAGCAGCTATTCCGTTAAGGAGTTCCACTATGCCCAAACTATATTCGTATATATGCGAGTTAAATTTTGCGTTGCAGTTATTGCCATATTAAATACGTTGAAGCACTGTAGCTCAAACAGTCTCGCTCTAGTCCTCAGTCGAAATAAATCGGCACGCATCGAAAGTCTTCGGTACAACAGCGCATTTTCTGCAGCTCTTGCCGGCAGAAGCTCGAATTCGCAGCGAAGGATTGCATTGTTGATCACGAGCGTGTTGTGTAGGCGACGGCTGTGAGAGCCAGCGCACTGTTGCCACATAAATCATGTTAGCACTTGATTTCTGTTGGAACATGACGGTTATATAACTCGCATACTTTTTCCAGTTATTTCTTGAACCGTCTTTTTTGTGCTTTAGCGTCCCTTCTGTGCCTGCGCCTTTGGAGGGAACCTATCAAATCTCTTCATTCAGAACTGTAGATCCATCTAGCACCCTCTATTATTTGTTACAAATATTCCAACCTTTGTGTCCCTCTACAATTTTTTCACCTCTGCAGATCGCTCTAAGGTCCGGTTGAAGTTAGTTGGCATTCGACGGCTACCGTGTTGGACTGCTCCCGCCGGCAATACAAAAATGACAGTTGTACTGGAACTGTCGGCTTACACTTTGTTGGCACTTCAGGAAAGCACGTTGCGCCTGCCTGTGTAATTTCAGATATTTTGCGAGATTTTTGAACGACTTAACCCTTTCGGGGGCGCTTTTTTTATAGCAACTCACCGATGATAAATTTTTTGCTATCGTATTGAATTGCGATCAACTCACTATATTTATTTTTCGATGAAATGAAATGATCGTATGGCATTTATTGGCCGTTGATAATTTCATTTTTGTGACTAAAAACTTTCGTGGTACATACTGTATGTGGTGATGGTAAAATGGAAATGGAAATGAGCGTTTGGCGTCATTGGCCGGGAGGCCCCTCGCGGGGCAGGTCCGGCCGCCATATCGCAGGTCTTATTACAGTCGGCGCCACATTGGGCGACCTGCACGCCGGATGGGGATGAAATGATGATGAACACAACACAACACCCAGTCCCTGAGCGGAGAAAATCTCCGACCCAGCCGGGAATCGAACCCGGGCCCAGAGGACGGCAATCCGTCACGCTGACCACTCAGCTACTGGGGCGGACTGTGGTGATGGTCTCTACGACTGACTCGTACCGCAAGCTCTTCGTTCTCTTTGCAACATCGTCACTCCATAGCAAGGAATTAAGTTGGAGAATTACTCTTTTTCCTTGTCCAGTTTGGTTTGTAATACCTCGTGTGTTTCTTCCATTTGTTGTAAAAGCGAAGATCAAGTTTTTAAATGTACAGATATTGCCTGCCAAGTCACTGATGCACAACATGAATACCAGGGTTCCCAACTCACGTCTGTGGGCCACGGCTACAGTTACTAATACATCTCTCGATGACTCTCCATCCAAGATAACATGCTACGTCCTCCCTACAAAGAAAACTTCTGTACAATCGCAGACTTTGGTTAACACCTCACAGCACCGTACTGTATTACTGACTCAAACGATTTGTAGAAGGCAATAAATACATCATGTAGCCCATTGCCTTGATACATGGCTTCCAAATGTCACATGAGAAAAGCCGCGAGTGGAGTTTGCATGACAGTATGTTCGAGGCACGTAATTACGTTTGAATTGAGAATATATTTTAAGTTTCTAATGCAGATGGGTGTCAGTGAGATTGGACGATGGTTTCGTGGAGCACTTCTGCTACCACTATTGTAAAGGGGTTGCTTGAACGGAGTCAGCACCGACTGCACTGGGAGCTCGCAAAACAAGCCATATTAGTTACGTAACTTAAGATGAAGACAGGCAGAAAAGTAGGCTTCGATTCATCAAGATAGAAAAGTAGTGGACAGCACATTTTTTTACATTGTGTTGTCAGTAATTGGGACTCGCCACCAAGTTTCCAAGGCTAGTCTATTACACTATTCAAGTGTTTGATGATGAGCACAATTGTTTTCGCAGCAACTTTGTTTTCGTTCTGACACAATAACCAGCCTCTTAGTCGCTACAGCTCTCTCAAATGCACTTATATTGGCAATCGCTACGTTGTGTGTACATTTAGTACAATCCGCGAAAGAAAACCCCTGACGGTCGCCGTAGGCTTGACGAGGGTCATTAGCGCTTCTGTCTCAACCAGTCACATAACGCGGCGATTTTCTAATGTCACTCCACCAGCACAGTGTTGTACAGCTCTGTAGACGACTTTTGTTTTCGCATGCAGCCCTTTGCACTGAAAACCAGCAACAGTGCTCCAGGGGATCGGGGATATTCTTTCGCCGATTTCTTTTGCCACGTGGGGCGAACTCGGTCTTTCACACTATTTCATTAATAGCATTGGTAAAGAAATTCTATGTTTTGATATAATAACAGCAAAATGTCAAAAAAATGGCTCTGACCACTATGGGACTTAACATCTGAGGTCATCAGTTCCCCTAGAACTTAGAACTACTTAAACCTAACTAACCTAAAGACATTACACACATCCATGCTTGAGGCAGGAGTCGAACCTGCGACCGTAGCGGTCGCGCGGTTCATGACTGAAGCACCTAGAACCGTTCGGCCACATCGGCCGGCGTAAAATGTCATTATCATAGAACGAAGGCTTTCATGACCGGATGACATAGCTGCTCGTAAACCTTCCGGGATGTGAGGTCGTAGTCCAAGAAACTCTTCTATTTCTGACGTTTCGTCCGTATTATGAACGACCGGTCAGTCGGCAAGACTAAGTGCTCAGCGGAGGAGCGCCTCTGAGGAGGCCCAGCGCAGTCCTGGACGATACGTCAGAAACAGAAGAATTTCTTGAACTACGACCTCACATAACGGGAGGTAAAATGTCTTTACAATTACCTCCTGAAATATCGCCACCTAAAGAAAGAAAGGAGAGGGAAGAAGGATAGCAAGGAAGACAGAAAGTAAACATTCAGTACAGTATACAGGGTGAGTCACCTAACGTTACCGCTGGATATATTTCGTGAACCACATCAAATACTGACAAATCGATTCCACAGACCGAACGTGAGGAGAGGGGCTAGTGTAATTGGTTAATACAAACCACAAAAAATGCACGGAAGTATGTTTTTTAACACAAACCAACGTTTTTTTTAAATGGAACCCCGTTAGTTGTGTTAGCACATCTGAACATACAAAGAAATACGTAATCAGTGCCGCTTGTTGCACTGTAAAATGTTAACTACATCCGGAGATATTGTAAAAAAGTTGACGCTTGAGTACCACTCCTCCGCTCTTCGATCGTGTGTATCGGAGAGCACCGAATTACGTAGGGATCCAAAGGGAACGGTGATGGACCTTAGGTACAGAAGAGACTGGAACAGCACATTACGTCCACATGCTAACACCTTTTTATTGGTCTTTTTCACTGACGCACATGTGCATTACCATGAGGGGTGAGGTACACGTACACACGTGGTTTCCATTTTCAATTACGGAGTGGAATAGAGTGTGTCCCGATATGTCAGGCCAATAGATGTTCAATGTGGTGGCCATCATTTGCTGCACACAATTGCAATCTCTGGCGTAATGAAGGTCGTACACGCCGCAGTACATCTGGTGTAATGTCGCCGCAGGCTGCCACAATACGTTGTTTCATATCCTCTGGGGTTGTAGGCACATCACGGTACACATTCTCCTTTTGCGTACCCCACAGAAAGAAGTCCAGAGGTGTAAGATCAGGAGAACGGGCTGGCCAATTTATGCGTCCTCCACGTCCTATGAAACTCCCGTCGAACATCCTGTTAAGAGTCAGCCTAGTGTTATTAGCGGAATGTGCAGGTGCACCATCATGCTGATACCACATACGTCGACACGTTTCCAGTGGGACACACTCTATTCCACTTCGTAATTGAAAACGGAAACCACGTGTGTACGTTTACCTCACCCCTTATGGTAATGTACATGTGCGTCAGTGAAAAAAACCAATAAAAAGGGTTTAGCATGTGGACGTAATGTGCTGTTCCACTCTCTTCTGCACCTAAGGTCCATCACCGTTCCCTTTGGATCCCTACGTAATTCGCTGCTCTCCGATACACACGATCGAAGAGCGGAGGAGTCGTACTCAAGCGTCAACTTTTTTACAATATCTCCGGATGTAGTTAACATTTTACAATGCAACAAACGGCACTGATTACGTATTTCTTTATATGTTCAGATGTGCTAACAAAACTAACGGGGTTCCAATTAAAAAACGTAGGTTTGTGTTAAAAAACATACTTCCGTGCATTTTTTAATGGTTTGTATTAACACTAGCCCCTCTCCTCACGTTCGGTCTGTGGAATCGATTCGTCAGTATTTGATGTGGTTTACGAAATATATCCAGCGGTAAGGTTACGTGACTCACCCTGTATTCCTTGGCAAGTGCAGTCGGCAATTCAGAGACGCTACGAGGCAGTGCGAAAGGATGCTGGTATTTTCCAGAGACTCTGGCGTTACTCAAGACTGGTTGCCCTCTCCACGCCATTAACCACAAGCTCACATGAACTTATTACATTACAATCTGAGTAACTGATTCCTGACCATTTGTTAAGGGGGTGTTTGGCTACATTAGTTTACACAAAACTGGATAGCCGCCACATCTTCGCATTTTGTGAAAATATACATTAACGGAACAACAGGATTCGTGAAACATAGAAATAACTATGTAAGATGAGTCAGAATCGAACAGTGTTGCAGGAGATGCATCTTCTGTCCTTGGACTTGTTCTTACAGATGGACGGTCAGTGTCTATACGACGGTGGAAAACCATGAAATATTACTGTATCTCATTGCTACCTATCGGAACCCCTCGGAGAGCATTAAAGATAAACACCAGTCCTAATTGCCCAATTGTAAAGTGACCTGTTTCCAAATTACATACAAAAATAACCACTATTTCAGTATACATATTATTCGAAAACGATGCTTTGCTGATTAACATTGTTCTTATGTGAGAAACATAATTTAAATGTGAAATCAATACTGTAACTAATCGAACGAAATGTAGCACATGGTCAGGATGTACCAGTAAACCTATCAGTATAAAATTACTACAGCAAATTAAATAGAACATATAAATAAAGCATGTTAATTGAACTCTGATATATGTTAGCACTAAAATTCAGGCACTAGTTGATTTGTTATAAACAAATTTAGAAATGTAATTGTTACCTGTATCATAATTAGTCAGAAAATGTTATATTAACTCATAACTAAGTTGAAAATAGGTTCACCTTGTTCAGCACTGTGATTGTAAATTTTTAGCAATGTGCATCTCATATTTGGTTTAACTTTTAATTGTGATTTTACATAAAATTGTAATTTTCATTGTAGGTAATTGTTAACAAAAGTATAAATAGAGGTCACGCAGGTGCCTTGAGGCACTCGTTTTTTGGCTAGGGTTGCGAGCAAATGTATTGTAGGCTCACTCGTTTGTTGATTGTTGTGAACTCTGTGTCGTTTGATGTTAACTTAGGGTACATGTGATATAACCAGAACAGTTCACCAGGCTCGGACACCAGAGTCCTGGAAATATATTGGTGTTAAAACTGCACTGTACTTTGGAATTTATTTGGGAGTCTTCCGCAATCCTTTTCATAGGCTGCACAGCGACGAGATGAATCCAGGAATTTTACAAAACCCCGAGAACTAAACAACTCTCAATGTTGGTAGAATTGACGTGAAAACAACAGCACATCGACTGGGCATTTCACTCAAAACATTTGCAGCGCGGAGGTGGGAAAATATAAACATCTCAATGGGATGGAGGAGCTGGGATCAAGTGGAAGAATGTGCAGAGGACGACTCGCAAGAATTCCATGTACAAGAGGCAGGAACCATAATCTTGTACGTTGCAGACTGCGCCACAGACGTCGCCAGGAGCAAAAGTGATATTCTGGAATGACATCGGGAATGAATCAGATAAGTACCCCTTTTAATTGTGTCCTACAATTTTCTGTTTTTGTTTCATTGTGTGCGTGTGACAATTTCACCTGATAGGTAGGAAAGTGTTTTGTCTAGTGTCTAGCCACTTTGATCAAAATGAGCGAAACTCAGTTAAATCAAATAGGCATGACCACGCGGTCAGGCCGTCAATTTCATGCTTCAACTCCAAATGTACACTTAAACAGTGAAGCAAATTCAGCGAGCAGTAGTTGTTCGCCTTTTCATGGTTTTTTGGGAGCAAATCAGCAACCGAATTTAATTGATCAGATATCTCAATCGTTGAATAATAAACTAGAACAATTGGTAACTCAAAATAACCAATTAGGTAGCAACATTAAAGAGGTCACAGAAAAGCTGGACCAAAATTTGAAATCATTGAGAGAAGAAATCAACGCAACAAATAACAAAGTACAAACTGTTGCATTTGACATAGAAAGGGTAGAAACCAAAGTTGACTGTTTGGAGGCTTTCACAATCTCCGAATTTAAATAAACAAACAAAAGCATTGAATTAGTTAACGAACGTGTCAAAAACACGGAAGTAGTCGTTTTAAATGAATTAGTGAACCGAAAAGACGAGTTAAAAATGTTGCAGGAACTCATTGTTTCAGAAAAAGAATTGGTAGGGGAAAGATTGAAATTAAATTCTGAAGTAGTTTCTGATAAGATGTCTCGTATTGACGAGAAAGTAGAAAGTGTGAAAGTGTAACAACAGAACTGCAAACTGGTCAAAGGTTTGCTCAAATGTGACAATGTCCCTAATTGTTTTTCACAAAATTCTCGCATGATAATTGCAAGACCTGTGTGATATTTGCTACCGTTAAGAAATTCGGATTTTATTCTTGCCTGTTTGTTTTTCGAGCAAAACTTTGCCAAGAATTGGCGTTCAAAATCGGCAAAAGACGTAGTATTTGTATCAATGTTTTGGTTCGCCCATGTAGGGGCTTCACCATCCAAAAAACGTTTCGCAAATTTAACTTTAGCAGACTCTGGCATGTTAGATTGGAAACTGTCTTTGCACTGATGCACAAAGTCAACCGGATGCAATTTCGCATCACTTGGGTAACATTTTAAACTAACATTGTTACAATTATGCACAAACATCTGGTATGAATCAAAATTGGGCATTATATTATTTTGCAATTTTGAAACTTCAGAGCCTAACCATATCAGAGAAGGTAAAAGAAGCAAATGACTTTACTGAGTCTGAAAAGCAGGAATTAGAAAATTTTCTCTGGGAAATCTGTAACACTTTTTGTAATCAACCTGGTAGGGTCAAAGATTATGAATGTCATTTGAAGTTAAAGCCACACAAACCGATTTTCATTAAGCCTTATGGGGTACCCTTCTGTAAAAGGAAAGAAGTGGAGGGGTAACTCCAGAAAAATGGAAAAATGGAGAATAATAGAGAGAAGTAACAGTCCATATAACAGCCCGATGGTCTGTATTTCAAAAAAGGATGGTGGTGTTAGGCTGGTATTGGATTCACGTCACCTGAATAAGTTTATAGAAAGAGAAACAGATCATCCTGAATCCATGGAGGAACTCTTGTACAAATTCAATGATACAAAATATTTTTCTAGCCTGGATTTGACCTCAGGTTTTCATCAAATCACATTAGCACAGGATTCAAGGCAGTACACAGCCTTTTTATATAATGGTAAATGTTTTCAGTATTGTGAGTTCCGTTTGGACTGAATGTGTCTGTAGCTGAGTTTATTCGAGCTTTGGGTCATGTGATTGGAAGTGAACTACTATCTAAACTAATTATTTACATGGATGATATATTAATAACCAGCAAAACTTGAAATGAACACCTTGATACTTTGTACAAATTAGCCAATAAGTTTAGGCAAGGCGGTATGACACTTAAAGTAAGTAAATGCAGATTTGGAGTATCAGACTTCAAGTTTTTAGGCCATACAATTAACAGAGAAGGCATTCTACCTGACAGTGATAAAATTTCTGCAAATGTCCAGTTTCCACGCCCAAAGAACAAGAAACAGCTGAGGTCATTTTATGGTCTATGTAATTTTTATCGTAAGTATGTCAGCACCCAAGCTTTAAACGCACCGTGTTTGAGAGAGCCATTAAAAAAGAACACCATATGGGAATGGACAGATCAGTGTCAAGCAGCATTCGATGAGATCAAACAACTAAATAACAGTCAATTACTTCACAGACCTGACCTTTCACTACCATTTTGCCTAATGACAGATAGTTCAGATTACGGATTGGGTGTACATTTGTTTCAACAGAAGGAAATTGATGGAAAAATGGAACATCTTTCAATCAGTTTTGTCAGCCGAGGTCTGCAGAAACATGAACGTAATTACACAGTGACTGAGAAGGAACTACTTGCCATTGTACGGGGTTTCACTAAATACAGGAACTATCTAGCAGGCCATAAAGTCATAGTTTTCACGGATCACAAAGCTCTATGTTATATTCAAGACTGTAAACTTTTCAATAGTAGATTAACCAGGTGGGCCATACTTTTACAACAATTTGATTATAGCATTCAGTATATAAAAGGGGATCAGAATATAATTGCTGATGCATTGTCTAGATTACCTGTAGGGGGTGGTCAGGAAGAAGAACTATTGGATAAAAAAGTGTTTAAAACATTGTACATGAGAGGGATTAAGGGTGAAAAGGAAAATACTAACATTTGCAGACAGCTTAGGAGATACCATAACCAGGATGATGATTTGAAACTTGTGAAAAGCCTTATTGGTAAAAAGGGTTATGAAAGGGTTGGCATGTATTATCAAAACTTTAAAGGTATTTTATTCGGGAGACATAACACTGACTCTGACATCTGGAAGGTTTGTTGGCCTATACAATGTGTTGATGTTTTAATTAAGTACACACATGAGAGCTATGGACACTGTGGAATCATGAAATGCACTGACGAACTTAAGGAAAATGTCTATTTTAATAATATGTTTAGAAGAGTAAGACAGGTTATACAAAAATGTGATCGGTGTCAAAGAGTAAAAGTCACAAATCAGAAATACCAAGGTTATTTACAAAGTATTGTGCCAAAAGGCAAATTGGAACTCATAGGAATTGATTTGTTTGGTCAATTGCCGAGAACTAAAGAGGGTTATACATATTTGTTTGTAGTTGTTGACTTACTACTGAACTAGTAAAATTGTATCCACTAAAGAAGTCAACAAGCAGGAAAATTTTAAACTGTTTCTGTAATGATTGCTTCACACAGATTGGAAAACCAAAAGCCATACTTTCAGACAATGGGAGCCAATTTACATCTAACGTTTGGAAAGATTTCATGAAAGATGAAGACATTAAGCACGTTCTTATTTCCGTATATTCTCCGACTTGCTACCCAATTGAGCACTATATGCGTGAAATAGGCAGGCTTTGTAGAACTTACTGCTCTAAAGATCATAGAAATTGGTAAAGTTACATATGTGATTTTGAAGATGTTTTGAACACCTTACAACATACAACAACTGGCTTTACGCCTTATGAAGTCCATTTTAACAAACACCCACCAAACATCTCGTATGAATTGATCAATTTTCCTGTCTGTAATGAGTTAACACCAGACGAGAGAATGGAAATAGTAAAGAAAAATATTGAAACACACTGTGCCAAGAGAAAGCTTAAACATGATTCAAAAGGAAAGTTTACACAGTACAATGTAAGTGATCTAGTTTTAACCAAAAGTTATGAGAAATCCAAGGCAATCAATAGAGAGATCAAGAAATTTTTCGATATTTACATTGGTCCATTTGAAGTTTATGAAAAACCACATCCAAACGCCTACCGACTTATCTATCCCAAATCAAAAAAGCTATTTGGTTTAAAAAATGTCACTCAGTTGAAACCTTATGTGCAATAATTGCAATCCCTCAGGGGGGGTACACAATCTTTGAGTACTATACGTGTGGCTTATGCAAGGTGCCCCAGCTAATGTGACATTTTCTTCTCGAAAACACTGATGCCACATTCTACGATACCTTTCTGACACACAAACTTCCGACAATACATACGTTAATTTTTTGTTCTATGTTTGCTTATATTTGTTATGTAAGATATTTTCATGTGATTTAATTTGTAGTATAAGATACATTTTGATTTGATTGAGTAATCTGCATCATCAGATGTATTGATAATTTGACATTTACATCCTACCGATTGTGACTATTACTGATATGTGAGGACTATGATTTGCCAGGAAAAACCAACATGTATTTTCTAGTGAGGAACAGTTACACATCTTTACAGACAACAGACCATACTGTATTTATATCAGCTTATGCAGAAATGAAAGGTAAATTGTGTGAAGATACACTAAGCTTATTAATACATACTTAAAGATTTTATGGTACATTTCTGCAGTTAAGAAGAACTATATACATCATTTCACTGTTATTATCTTATATAGGTTATCCACAAGGAAGGAATTACTCTGTTCTGCTTCTCATGCCGTTATATGATTGAGAACTGAATTAATGTGTTACTATATATAAGACCACATGAGATGTTGAAAGATGTTATGATTTATGAAAGGTTTGAAGTGATTTATGCTGTTAAGAAGGGACTATCGCCATGATATACTATATACATGTTTCACTCAGTTATGTACACATGAGAGAGATGTTGAAATTGCTATGAATTGTTGAGGATTGTTTTGAAATAAGGTAAGTGATGTTGTGATTTGCATTTGTATTAAGAATTTGAGGTTGCCGACTCATTCCTGTTTCTGATTCACATGAATTGACATTTACGGTTTATTGATGGAAGGTGGTTTGATTTAATATTGCATTTTCATAGGGGTATTTTGATGAGGATGATGATGATGATGATAGGTTTAGGTTATATGATATGCAATGCTGCTGAGGTGGTTCGGTGGTATTATTAATGGTTTTGATGATTAGTTTAATTGAGAGGATTATGATGATGATGATACTGTGCAGTCACACACAATAGAACTTATGAATGATTTGAATCACATGAAACAGAACTCTTATACATTTTGATTGGAGGAAATGCTGATGTGAAATTGCAATTGAGTTATTTTTGAACGACTATGACAATGCATAGCACACAAATCACATTGAAAAACTATTATTTTACACTACTCACATCTCACAAGACACAATCTACAGACTAGTTTGGTATTGAGGGGTAGGAAATGACAACTTTAATATACATACTGAGGACTTTGACGAAATGAAATATAAGATGCTATGTGACAAGGTTCTGGATTTTTTTTTACAGAATCTCCTTACTGCAAGGTTGCTAACATAATACTTATTTTGTCACAATTTATTAAATCTTGAAGCAGTTTCGCAGTGTTAATTTGATCTGACTTTCTGGATGTCTGGTAAACATTTTGAAACGTTATTGCATTTAATGCACAAAGCCAAGAAATATTGACTATACATAGCATATTCAGATACTTGTGACAACAACCTGGATTGGATATAAATGAACAGTTTCTATACTGTCACAATATAAATATACAAATATATTTTCGAATTTCATGTTTGATACGATTTGTAAAATATTTTATAGTATTGCAAACTGTTAGGATAAATTTTATTCTTCTGTCTTTTATATGATAATATTATTCTAGAACATGTCATATGGAAACTTTAAAAGTGCAACGTAATCAATCCAATCAAATTTGTGATTTGTTAGCTTAGTTGTGTTTGAGTGTTTGAAGGAGGGAAAATTAATGGACGCTCTAGAAGTGACAAAAACAAGGACGCTCTAGAAGTGATTGTTTCAGAAAAACATTCATTCAGAAAATTTGATGTAAATATTGATTTTGTAAAAGTTTGGAAATTTCTTTGTAATCTCATATTTCCATTTCTTGTTTTCTTGATGTATATGTTTGTAGCTATTTGGAAAATTTATCTTTATGTAAAGTTGCATGATTCAATTTTGTACCTTTTAAGATATATGCAGTCTGTGTTATTTTGTCCCACTAGTACTGTATCACATCAATCACACTAATATTTCTGTGAGAAGAGTTTCGTCTATCAGGCTAGGCAAAACTCTTTGGGGGGGGGGGGGGGGTATTGAAATATTACTGTATGTCATTGCTACCTATCAGAACCCCTCGGAGAGCATTAAAGATAAACACCAGTCCTAATTGCCCAATTGTGAAGTGACCTGTTTCCAAATTACATACAAAAATAACCACTATTTCAGTACGCATATAATTCGAAAACGATGCTTTGCTGATTAACATTGTTCTTATGTGAGAAGCATAATATAAATGTCAAATTAATACTGTAACTAATCGAACGAAATGTAGCACATGGTCAAGATGTACCAGTAAACCTATCAGTATAAAATTACTATAGCAAATTAAATAGAACATATAAATAAAGCATGTTAATTGAACTCTGATATATGTTAGCACTAAAATTCAGGCACTAGTTGATTTGTTATAAACAAATTTAGAAATGTAATTGTTACCTGTAACATAATTAGTCAGATATTGTTATATTAACTCATAACTAGGTTGAAAATAGGTTCACCTTGTTCAGCACTGTGATTGTAAATTTTTAGCAATGTGTATCTCATATTCGGTTTAACTTTTAATTGTGACTTTACATAAAATTGTAGTTCTCATTGTAGGTAATTGTTAACAAAAGCATAAACAGAGGTCACGCAGGCGCCTTGGGGCACTCGAAAAAATGGTTCTAATGGCTCTGAGCACTATGGGACTTACCATCTATGGTCATCAGTCCCCTAGAACTTAGAACTACTTAAACCTAACTAACCTAGGGACAGCACACGACACCCAGTCATCACGAGGCAGAAAATCCCTGACCCCCCCCCCCCCCCCCCCCCCCCCGGGAATCGAACCTGGGAACCCGGGCGCGGGAAGCGAGAACGCTACCGCTCGACCACGAGCTGCGGACTGGGGCACCCGTTTTTTGGCTAGGGTTGCGAGCAAATATATTGTAGGCTCACTCGTTTGTTGATTGTTGTGAACACTGTGTCGTTAGATGTCAACTTTGGGTACATGTGATGTAACCGGTACAGTTCACCAGGCTCGGACACCAGAGTCCTGGAAATATATTGGTGTTAAAACTGCACTGTACTTTGGAATTTATTTGGGAGTCTTGCACAATCCTTTTCATAGGCTGCACAGCGACGAGATGAATCCAAGAATTTTACAAAACCCCGAGAACCAAACAACTCTCAATGTTGGTAGAATTGACGTGAAAACAACATCGCATCGACTGGGCATTTCACTCAAAACATTTGCATCGCGGAGGTGGGAAAATATAAACATCTCAACCATAGTTCGCCATCGAAAAGATTGCTTTTGAAAACCTGTATGTGAATATTGTTGTATTGCGCGGTACTCGTGTTCTGTTGGGGCTTGGGTTGTTTGGGGGAGGAGACCAAACAGCGAGGTCTCATCGGTCTCATCGGATTAGGGAAGTATGGGGAAGGAAGTCGGCCGTGCCCTTTCAAAGGAACCATCCCAGCATTCGCCTGGAGCGATTTAGGGAAATTACGGAAAACCTAAATCAGGATGACAGTCGCGGGATTGAACCGTCGTCCTCCAGAATGCAAGTCCAGTGTGCTGACAATAGCGCCACCTCTCTCGGTTGTCATGTTCTGTGTCACGCGGGATAACAGCTCATTTTTCAGCTTTGAGCTTATTACCGTCCTTGCTGAAACACGCCAAGATGCGTGTAGATAAAACGCCTCAAACTAAAAAGTTCCTTAAGTGGCACTCAGTAACGGGAATGCCCAGAAGATTCTTTGACTGATGGAGGTATCTCATCACTAAAAATATTAACTGGAAAAGATTTGAAGAACGATACCTAATAACTAGCGAAAATCTACACTTTAGTGATCCCGTTTTAAGAGAGAATAAATTAAATATGCTTTTCTCCCCCTGCCCTTTTTCTTCGCGGACTGCAACAGCAGAGATGGCAAAGATAAAATTAGACTAATAACACCAAGGTAGTTGAAATAAAGAATAACACCATGGAATAAATACAACACAGCGGCATGGACACAGTCTTTTCTTTTCTTTGGAACGTCGGTAAATGATAATGTTTTAAACCATGATATGCGTCACAATGAAATATGCTACCCGTAACAAGCTCTTCCGTGACTAGTAAGTAGAACAATTTCATTCTTATAAATGAAAATACCAATTATGAATCTTTCACAGTACTTAATTCATCTTATTAGAAGGTTATCGCCTTGTAAAGATATCGTCAGCCATTAATTGAATATGGCCCTCAAAGATGATATTTACTGACGAATATGACACAAATCACAGTCTAATCAACACAGTCACGACACTCCCTGGTGCGAAAGTTGTTACCGTTTGACAACTGGAGCCACACTAGCGCTCCAAGCGGTGAGAAAGCAGGCAGTTACAAGTATCGTAAGGATGTTTGTTTCTAATTATTTTCTACGTCATTAACGGAATAGCTCTTATATTTTTTGCGTTTCATGCGTTAGTAAGTTACCAAGAGACGTGTTATCGTGAAATACATGTAAAAACAGCCAAATCACACACATTCCATGACATAAGTTACAACTCATTCGTGCAGAAATACTATCGAATATGTCTGTATTTGCAGCTAACTCCGCTGAAAGTAAGAGAATATTAACGCATTTCTAGCATGAGAAGCATATATTTCTGTTGGTGTCTATTTTTATTATCATAGGCACTTCCCGTGACACTTAAAATATTTTTAATGGAGTCCAATGATTCGCTTCACTCGACTTTCTAATAAACGAATTTTTTCAAATTAATTACTTTTGCTTCAGAAGCGAATGTGCTGAAGATTCTTGCCGTTTGTGACTCAGATTTAGCAACAGTTAAAGAATTGGTTTCTCCTGTGTTGGGGAAACAGTGTTATTGCTCTAGACACTTTGTTATCACGTCTGTGTAGTTTTCGCTTAAGCAGCAGCTGTGGTGGTTTATTTGACACGTTAAACATTGTAGTTATTACATTACATACATTTTTCCTACGTTCCACGTTCACTGATTTGGCTGAAGTGCAGCGATAAAAACTTTGTTTCGTTGGATAGATATACGATTTCTTTAAAAGGTCAGGTCTTTTGGTGTTTACTAGCAATATTTTTGCCATTAAAGGAAAAGATTTTATTCACTAAATGTCTGTGCGTTACAAGAGAATCGTAAATAAACTGTTACGTAACGCATCGTTTCGTACCTCTCAGGGTCCTTAGGTGTAGTTTTTCAGTTATGTCGATTTTTATGGCACTACAAACACTCCCTATTGTAAAAACTATGTTACCAATCAGTCTAAACGTTAGTATTCCCCCTCAGCCGATATTGTATGCAAAAGCGTCGCTTGCTGGCCACTTGGGGCGCGGCTGTCACTGTGGGTAATAAAAACAAAACGAGACCGTGGAACAAATTCAAAATTGACCTTCCAGGCAAAAGACTTGCTACAAAAATTCACAGAGTAGCTGTTATCGTTAATAATATAAAAAAGTTGAACTAAGAAACAAGTAATTGTGTAAAGAGAAGAAGTGATAGGGGAGGGAGGGGGGGCGTCTAAAATTGGATTTTAAGCTATAAATGTGAAATCATTCAATCGAAAATGAGAGGACAGATTTATATCAAAATTCTAAGATAAAATTACAGCTACGGAGCAAGCACAGATGTAGTAAAAAGGCAGACTGCTTCGTAGTTTTTGGATGAAGTGAGCAATCAAAATTAAACAATTACATAATTAATGAGATCACTAAGATTAGATATTGCATCATGAGATATTGTAGAATAGTGGCTGAGGTAACCAGGTTAACTTTGAAGACCGAATAAGTATCAAGCTTAGTTTGCACACTTAGGACCACGTGGCGATATCCTGGCAGGTAGTTATTGATTCAAAGCGGTTCCAGCTAGAAATCAGCATGAAATGTGCCTCCGTTCTTTATTCGCCGAATAGATGGGAAGAGACTGTACTTGGTAACTGTATCTCTGTCAAAGCCTTCGTGTTTTACTTGCTTGACACTCTGCGTTCAGAGTAGTGGGAAATGACCGGAGTACAATTCTGACACGTGACGCTTCCATTTTCATTGCTTGTCCTCTTCACTGAGAGAGTGTTTCTTTTATCACATTCTAACAGCGGTACAAACTGTTTGCAGCGGTTATTCACGATATCTCGCAAGATCGCGCCTCGTATCTGGCTTGATAAATGTTATTTTCGATACAATGTCTTAAGTCGCCTTACTACCAACTAACCTTCAGTCTGTGCAAATAAATTCACTGGCAAGGCAAAGCGAAGTTAAGTTATAATTTGTGTATCATGCAATCTGTCGCAAGAACAACAGAATATTGCAGTTTTAAATGCTCGTTTCATACATAATTTGTCATCAAACGTAAAAAATAATATCCCTGCAACTGTCTAAACGAGAACATTTCTTAAAAAAGTCATAGTTCCATTAAAACAAATTTATCTATTTGCCTCGAGTGTTTAATAAGCTTACGAAAACATATTGGTCACTTAATTTACGATACGTTTGTGATCGTCTTGTTATTGAGGCCTAATCAATATTTTTAAGCCAAAGAATACGGTTTTTAACATGGAAGAGTACACCGTACACTGACTTAGATGTTCTTCCGCTGTTGTCGAAAGAATTTATTAAACGTTTGTTGTGAAACAATTAATTACCCTAACAATCCTTGACAGAATATCCATTTATGAACAATACAACAGGACCTATATATGCAACTGTCCTCATACATCACATTGGTAGAATTCCGAAATTTTCTTAAGTATAAAAATGATATCCTTTCTTCGAACTCTCGAATTTGCAAACAATCAAGAAAGTTTAATGATATCACCTGGAAATTGTGTTATTGTGAAAGAACGAAATAAACCATAGAAGAAAAAATGCTCTTGAACATAAGACGATGTGTATTTAATATCGACGTCACAGTTTGTTATGCGTCTTGACACACAAGCTCTACACGCAACGGTGTTTCAAAAATACAATTAATAGTGTGTGAAAAATATTGTTTCTTCCTCCCTTCAACGCTCATATTTGTAACTCAGTGCTGACCGCAGATGTCTATACGAATGTCCACTGATTAGTCTCTGAATCGCGGAAGGCAGTAACAGTTGACGGTACGCTTATACGACTTGAAGTGACACGAGGCCACGAATCCAGCATAGTGCAGTTTGGTGTCATGGCGGCGCTAGATTTGAAGTGGCAACGGGTGCAGAACACATCGGGGCCGAAACCTCGACCCCGGCATGGACACAGGGCAGTGGCAATTCAAGATATGATGGTAGTTTTCGGAGGTGGCAACGAAGGCATTGTAGATGAATTAAATGTCTTCAACATGTCTACAAATACGTGGTTCGCACCGGCAACGAAAGGTCGAATTCCTCCTGGATGCGCTGCATACGGAATAGCAGTGTACGGAACCGCGATTCTAATATTTGGTGGAATGGTCGAGTGTGGAAAGTACAGTGACGATCTTTACGAGTTAGATGTCAGCAAATGGGAGTGGCGAAGACTGCGACCCAGACCTCCCATAAGTGGAAAATCCCCGTGTCCTCGACTCGGGCACAGCTTTACGCTCGTTGATAACGACGTGTATCTCTTTGGTGGTCTTGCGAATGTAGGACACGATTCCAAAAACAACATTCCGCTTTATCTGAACGATCTTTACGCTCTGGACTTGCAAACGAAAATGACGGCGTGGAATATTCCGGAAACGAGAGGCTGCAGGCCATCACCCAGGGAATCTCACACAGCTGTAGCGTACGAGAATAAATTTACCGGCTCCTCTCGTATCATTATCTACGGCGGCATGAACGGGCGTCGCCTCGGTGATTTGTGGTTTCTCGACTGTGAAACATTTTCGTGGTTAAAGCCTGTGCTACGAGGAGTTCCTCCGCAACCACGTTCGCTTCATACTGCAGCGGTAGTGGGAGAGCGAATGTTTATTTTTGGAGGCTGGGTGCCTGTGAGTACGAACGACGGTAAAGCAGAAACACCTGAAACGGAATGGAAATGCTCCAACTCACTGGTTTCCCTGAACCTCGAAAAGCTTACCTGGGAAGAGCATGCAGTGGATGAAAGTTCTGGAAGCACACCTCGCGCCAGAGCTGGTCATTGTACAGTTGGAGTGCACACCAGGATGTACGTCTGGTCAGGCAGGGACGGATATCGCAGGGCGTGGAACAACCAGATATGTTTCAATGACATGTGGTACATTGACGTCTCACCCCCCTTGCAGCCCCATAAGGTACAGCTAGCTAAGGCACAGACAGATGAACTTGAACTCTGCTGGACCTCAGTGCCAGCTGCAGATGGGTATCGTATACAACTCCACAGGTATGAAATGCCATCTGCTGTGAATACAACAGTCAACCCACCCGCACCAGCAACACCACCTCCCCAGCCAGTCTCTTCCCAGGAGAGCAGTACCGGTAGTGTGTACGATGTCAAAGTAAGTTCTCCAGACCTGTTACCTCTGGAAGATAATACTTGTAAACTACAGCCCATGACCTCCACCAGCCCACTTAATTCCAGACCTGTAAGCCCTTTATTGGATTCATTTGTGAGTGAAAACAACGACTTTAGGCAGCAAGCAGTACAGTGTCCTCCTGAAACCTTGACCCCTGTGATGTCATTTGTAGGAATGCCTTCATCAACAACAGCTCCAACTCCCATGCCCAGTGTATTTACAGGCAGTCATGTAAAGGAAGACATAGCGTCAGTGTCAGTTCTTTCCTCTAAACCGTCTCTTCTGTCAGTGTTGTCAGGAGCTAAACTGCCTCCACATTCTCAGAACTTCCCAGATTTAATACCAGAGTCTAGTTTAGGTTCGAATACAGTGACATCATTTTCATCCTTAAAAGTGACAGCTCCTCAGACACCTTTGACAGTGGGTGAGAAGATTGTTCCATCAGTATCTGTCAGTCTGCCAACAACATGTCCAGTGAACAGTCCCAGAAACTCGGTATTTTCTGTATCGGGGCTAGCAACTCACTGTACCACCCCTCACCGACAGCACAATTTGTCAGGAATTATGTCACCTACAACTTTGCTTAAAAACAACTCTTTCCCACAAAGCAAGCCTGTTGTGATGCAGAAGCCAGTGCATACTTCAAATTCACCTCTCGTCACATTTGTGAAAACGAGTCAGGGTGTTACTGTCGGTGTGCCGAGATCATCTATAGTGCAAACTAAGCCTGAGATATCACAATTATCTACTGTTCAAAGTACCAGGCAGAGGCAGATATCTTCTGGAGGTGTCAAAATATTTAAAACACATCAAAAACCAGGACTGGATATTAAGGAGGACTGGAATTTAATGCTAAAGCAGTCACAGAATCCATACAGGAAACAGACTGTCCATGTCATGAAACCTACTGTCCCTGCAATTGAAGGCACTACTGCAAAATTCTCTTCAAATGGTGGCCACTATCCTTTTACAGCATCACCTACTCTGTGTCCTACACAGAATGTTTTGCCATCACAGGTTCTTCATTCTTCTAATAGTGCTCTAACATCTAATATTTTCCAGCAGGCAGTCTCAAAACCAAGCTCCGTGAAAATAATCGTCGTTTCCTCGGCTACCACATCCGGTGGTATTGTCGGCAAGCCGATTACGATCATGATTCCTGGAGGAAGTGTAACTCCAAAGACTGTTCACGTAGGAGCAAATCCGATTACTCATGCAGGTGTAAGAGCTGATGTTAGCCAGTATCTAGCTACTTCTCTGCCATCTTCACTGCAGTTTCCTGCAGGGACCCCACATATTGCTGTAACACCTAATGAAAAGCAGCAGAGGGTGCAATGCACTGCTGCAACAGTAGCACCAAGGACTGTGTCATCATTTTCAAATTGTGGGCCTCTGCTGACACCCAAAAGTGATAACATGAGTACTCGCTTCAGTACTGCTTATGATGAACATGTAGTCTCTCCGCCTGGCCCTGTATCATCATCACCTGCCATCAGTTGCCAACAACAGACAATTGGAACTGCAACTTTCAACTGTCAGCAAACAACTGTAGACAGTGAACTGTTATGAACAGTGAATCAAGTTCAGAGTTTCACCTAGGATAAATACTTTCATGAGTCTGTGAAGCAGATGTGTGAAGATCCATCTGTTATTTATAGGAAGGTCAACAGTAAAAATCAAGAATGTTACTTATAGAGAAGTAGAGCAATATAAAATAACTGTTAAGTACGTTGTAGAAACGGTACACATAGCTCATGTGTTGGCAGCTGTGTCTAGTCACACTATAAAGTGATTACAGCTATGAGTCTTACCCTCTGACTTCCTATAATGTATGTTAAAATGAATATGAGCTATTGCAGGCAGTCAAGCTTACTGGTTTGTAGATGCATTTGTGTTGATAGCTGTGTGATATTAGTAGCTCTTTCATTACTGTACATTCAGCATACAAAGGATCCCTGCTTTTATTGTTATGTTCCTCAATTAATTGTCAGACTTCAGTTCTGAATAAGATTGATCAGTGTTTTAGAAGTTCTGCTTTATTAATAGTAAAGTATCTGTATAGTTATTACTTTTAATCCTTTTATCTTTGTAGAGAAATGTTTATCTTACTATGCGACTGTCTTAACTTTACTGGTGTAAGAACTGACAACTGTGCCATCTGTTCGAAGCTTTTATTTGTATAAAATCAATTACTTCAGTTACACAATGAAATTAAATACTGGCATCTAGAAATGTATTAACCTCAGCAATTTTGATTCAGCTAATTCAAAAACAATCCTTATAACATTAAGTGATGCAAGATTTATTTTTAGGAATGACCCCTTCAATACCTTTGTTCCTGTTGTTTAATGTGTACCAAGACAATAAAAGATACAAAGTTCTGGTTATGTTATCAGTTTCACTATTCTATGCATTGTCACTGTATATATGAACTGAAGACTAATGTTAACAGTAAAACATACATAGAATTAAATATTCATATCTAAAGGCTTGTGGCTTAGTAGTGAATGTCAAGCTGCAACTACAATGGTCTGGTGTTCAATTGCTGGTCAGTTCTAAGATTTCTTCAGTCATTCTAAATCCATATACATTTTTTCTGCCTCAGTGTTTACTCTGTTCCTATTGCATTTACCCTTTGTTACAACACTTTTATTTATATGAACTCAGTCTGCTCTATACAGTGTTCCTAAGCCATACTGTTTTCTGAGAAGCTCCCTAGCCAAAAATGTCAGTCATACTGTGGAAAAAAGAACAATTTGTGTGTGCTTCCACTTTTAGTATGTAGTGCTTGAAAGGCGAAAAGTAAGTGTATTATTTATTTCTAACAGATGGGGATAGAGAACTTCATATGAAAGTATCAAGTAAGGGCATGAGCTTAAAGAGTAATGCATACAAAGAAATTTTATTTTTAGTCATAGATTATTCATATTACTGATCCACAACAACCAAATGTCAGCCCCACAGCACTATATATGCCAAACAATATCTATACTTTTAGATATACCAACATTTGAAGCAGCATCACATGGCTTCAAGAATGTTTATGTTAATTTCGGAATGAAGGCTGTTTTATATTGAATACCTAATCTTTCCTCATATTCATAGACTTTGGTGTTATCCACATTTCACATTTAATGACCAAAATGTTAGCAGATCATTAAATTCTAACTGTATTGTATTCAGTCTTGCATAAATATTTAATCTAGGAGCACTCTTTTGAGCCATTTCATCTGTGTAACACTTTACAAGAGGATAAAAATTATTTGATTCATTATGCCCTCACCCCATTGCCACACTTCAGTGTGCATGATTCATTGGCAGCAAATTTTATTATGAGTGAAACATTCCAGACAGTTTCCTTCAGTCTACATTTACAGTGCATGTTACAATACCAGGTAAGTGTGTAAGTATTGATCACTTTCCGATTACTGAAAATTCTTATACATACATCACTTTTGTAGGAGTGTTCAGCAAATCTTGTGTTTTGGAAATCTGCAGAGCTATTTGCTCGAGGTATTGAGGATTTAGTACTTAGCATTAGAGTCAGCTATGTAATTGACCATTCTGTTGTAAAAAGATGTGATGTTTATTCCAAACTCCATAGATTTTCTGGGTATATAGGCCTACTTAAATAATGGTGGAATGCATATTTCCATCATTTGTGAACTGTGCAGCTCTTTGGCTTCTAGCAGTAGTCAAAATTAAAGAAAAGCCTCAACTTGACACCTGGCGACAGGTTCTAACACTCAGTGCGCTCATTCACTCAGTCGTTATGCTCCATAAATCCCACAATGGAGGAAACTCTTCAGAGATGCAGAATAAGTCATATTATATATTAAAGGATAGAAACAACCGGAGTGCAGGGAACTTCTGTCAGGTTTACTAACAACAGTTTATGACCAATACTAATCTACTCATATTACTAATCATGAGAATTACTTCTGGTTTACTTTGTACATACACATGTATATTGAAAGAAAAGCAATTATTTTGGGAAAAACTACTACTGTACATTTTACACTACTTGCCAGCTGTTTTTATCTAGTACTTAATACTGGACATTTATGTAAATTATGTAACATCATCAGCTGTCTAGGTATTGTGGCAATGTGAAGACTGAAGATGAATTATTATCCCTCAGTCCACATATTTAGATAAATTAAGGAAGGAGAAGAGTGGGTGATAATCTAGCCCCATCATTCACTCTCTTTTTTATTATCTGGTGTTTTTCAATTACCTGTGTGATGTCTACTGACAACCTGTTACAGGTTCTATTTTGAATCCTAGACGAGAATGCTTATTCTACATGGTCATGAATTTCACAGTTCATCCTATGTATACTTTTATGTATACTTTTATTATGATTAACAATCACCATTTCAGTGCCCCTGAAGCGGCTTCTACAAAATGTTCCATTGTCAACTTTACACAACATTATTGCTGCAAGCTTCTGTGAGAAAATAGTTATTTGATTTTAGCTGCATTACTCCAGAAATTTATGCCATAGAACTGCATTGAATGAAAGTACACTAACAGTCAGCAGCAGGCCAAAATGATGAAAGAGATTACTTACTACATGCAAAGCAGACATAAGTAAACTTTTTGTTTTACATATCCAAAGATATAGGTTTGTGCCTAGGTGACAAAAATTTAAGAACTTCTATTGGAATTTGCTATTAACCTTAATACTAAAATAAATCTGATGAGAGTTTCAGCAAGTTCAGAAGTAACTATCGAAGCCAAACTACACCAATAAGAACTGAATTTTGGATATTTTTCCATGTATTGTAAAGCAAAGCAGCAGTGTATGAAAAGGTGTCTGTAACTGAGAAGTATAATGTCACCAGCAGTTGACTGGAGAGGCAGTTATTGCTCAATATCACCCATGTCAGTAATTTGTGCAAGACAATTAATATGAAATTGGCTAATGGTTTCAGCACAGTAAATATAGTTGTGATCAAAACAGTGATTCTAAAAAGAATCGTAGACATTGCTTCCTATCAGAAGCAACTATCTACTTCATTAATTCATTGCCAAATTTCAGTGCCACCGCATGTGCAACAATGGCATCTCCAGAATAGCAAAAATGTATCTTGGCAGGCGGAGCACCTGTCACATCCTCAAGAACTCATCCACCACCTACAAACTAAGCATAGCACCCTTCGACATTACCTGAGGTGCTGTGGCCAATAAGTCAACCTATGGCAAAGATATTACAGTTTGTGACTAATTTTTGATAGGTCTCTTATCAAAAGTGTGATAAAGTATAGCAATGTTGCTGAACAACTTGGCATTTAATTTATTTGCAATGATAGTGTTGTATTTATTTTACAAACACAAGTTCCACTGCTACAGTTCATTTTTATTCTATTGAATTTCTTTTTTTAATTAGTTTTGCAGCTCCAGCTCCATTCTCAAGCACTCATTCATGTATATGACAATCTGATGAGCTAGTTACGAAAAAAAACCAACTGAATACAAATAAATAAAATAACAAATTGTTTATGTCTGAAACTTCTGTTTCCAAAACGAATACCTGGCACCAATGATGGTTACAATGTCTGTGATTTTACATTGTCTGTATTTTCACAATCCTTCAGACAGGGATGCATGTGAACTGTTCGTGACACAAGAAAATTTGTGCAAGACCAGAACTTAAAACTGGATTTCTCGCTTATCGCTAGTGATCATCTTAACCACTTTCGTTATCCAAGCGTGCCTCCAGAACTGATCCAAACTTCCATATGAGACATAGTCACAACCCTTATGATCTCAGTTTATGATTCCCACACAGGGAGACAAATATTATATTTTCATTTTAGTGCTTTCACTATACAGCTGACACAGTCACTGTGCAGTTTTGTAAACATCTAACAGCTAAGAACCCACAAATAGAATTCAAAATAAACGACAAGATCATGAAGAAAGCAATATAATGCATTTTTTCTGAGAATCAGTACTGCAGTTGTCATTAGGTCAAAATTTCCTCCTGCATATGCATGTTGATGAGTAGTTGAAGGAAACTTGATTTAAGATGATATTGGTATAATATTAAGTAAGCACTCAGACAAAAATGCTAACCTTCTCTCCTAAAAGTTAACTGAACTCATACTGAGATTGTAGATTAGCAGTCTTGTAGGCTATAGGCTATATTTCTTATGAAGAATACAAATTCAATCACACAGTTTATGGTCAGGTATAAGGGCATACCTGCAGGAAGATGGTGTAACTGTTGTAAAGCCACAACCAATCAGTAATTAGAGTAACAATTGTGATTTAATCTATGTGATTACTAGTTTCAGGTATTAGTGGCCATTTTAAGATCTTTGGAGCTTAGTTGCTGTACAATATGTATTGCAATGTTAAGACAAGCGCACACAGCAATGAAGTTGATGTGTCAGACAATAATCAAGCCAAAAATATCTGCAACTGGCCCATATCAGCCAAAAACAGTAATTTCCTAGATCAAATTGCAGCTGTGACTAAAATGAATGGTTTAAAAAAGGAGTTCATCACCTATTCATCCTGGAATGGTGTCTACAGCACAGCATTTTACTTTATAATGCTTTGATTCTTTGGTCTTCGTGATGAACACACTTGATGTGATTCAGAATCTCAGAAGTCACTACTTCCTTACATCATTGTTTCAATGACATTCTTGAATAAGAAGGAGCTGTCACATTGTAAGTGGAACCTTTGGATTAAAAGAGTCTACAGGTATGTGATCCCAGAGAATCTATCTTAGCTTGCAATATTCACCTGCAATTTGATGTTCACCTTTTATTCAGGGTGTACCAAACAAGATATCACATTGTGCAGACAGTGGACTCATGTTCTGAAGTATTGGAGAAAAATCCCCATTTAGCCATGCAGATTTTGATTTTCTGTGGTTTCCCTATATTAGTTTAGGTAAAAGATGGGACAGTTCCATTGTCCCTAATGATTTCGATGTTGATTTTGATGTTGACTGGACATAGAATACTAATTTTCCTTCCATCTTCTCCGAACTTCAGAGCACTGAGCTCCTGCTATTCCCTAGATTTTCAGTGCACAAACTGTCATTATCATATCCTTACCCATTCTAACACCAGCTGTCTGTGAATTTTATGCTAGTTCATAGAGATTATGCAAGTATATGCCATTCCCAACATACACTGAAATAAGCTTTAACAATGAGTTGTGTATGATTGTGAATCTTATTTGAATGGGTACACTCCATTACAGAAGTAATGCACAGTCTCTTTCAGAATATGAGGTATAAATTAGTCAGTACATCAGTAGATGAAATGTGAGTGTCACAAACAAAAAGGCATTCATTACTGAAGGTGTGGATGGATATATACATCAGCTCTGTTTCATACATAATATTCTGTGGGCCTCATTATGGAAAAGAACAAGTAGTAATGTAGATTTGATAGTATGTAAATATACAGTATAATAGTATGTAGATATGATAGTGAATTATACATTTATTATCAACTGCATACAGTGCAACACTATCACCTTTATTGCATTTTGTCTCAGATGTGTTATAAACCTATGTTTTCCTTACTCCTTCTTGTACGCTAAATCTGTGAGCAGCTTCAAGTGCAAAATTGGAACCAGTTTTGTACCTCTTTAAGAAATGGTTTGTCTGCTGTTAGTTTTATTTGCTGTGGTGGGCACAGTACATAGTTAAGTTGACAGTAGTAATTTTTATAGGTACAGCAATCTTCACATATACCTCTGTGACCATGAGTGTTTAAAAATCAGTTTGTATTTTATTTGTACATGATAAATCTATTCAAGTAAATTAGTGTACATAAAAATTCAAGGAATGACCATGTATGTGCCTTAGGAAATGTATATGGTAAGAAAAGTGAGTACAATGTCCTCATCTAAACTGACATTACCCCTCTAACTTTCTATCTCTGTCGATTCAGTGGTGGGTAATAATTAAATTTGTGAAAATTAGGACAGTGAGAAATAATGTTTGTGCTTTCTTTGAAAGAAAACAAGTAATGCTTTCTCCCAAACCTGTATGTTGCTAAAGAAATGTGTGGTATATGGTGGTAGACTTTGATTCAAATAAATGTTACTAGGTAAAGTTTCACTCACACTAGAATTTATTTTAGTTATTTATTCATCTTTATTCACCCAAGGATCATTTCATGATTATATAGCATCTGTCAAGATAACACAGTGCAAACCTATAGACAAAAAAACATATGATACACAACATACATAACATACTTTATGAGAATACAATAGGTAGTGAACGGGGATAGGCTCAAATGTGCTCAAATGTTTGAGAGCCATGTCACATAAGAGTAACAGGTGATACTGAATGTTTACAACCAAGTGCAGCATGAACTGTGGTTAGTATGTTTAAGGGCTACTTACAGACTTTCAAAAACCTATATACCGGGTGACAATTATTGAACTATATGAAATAAAATTATCATAACTTCTGAGAGGTTTGTGTTAGGATGTTCAAAGTGTATGGTTGGCTGCGTGGCATGATGGGAGTTAGTATGTGCATGCATGGGTTGGTTTAGTAGTGAAGCCCACTTTCATTTGGAAGAGCTTGTCAGTAAGCAAAATTCGTGGATTTGGGGGAATGGGAATCCACATTTCATGATCAAAAAGTCTCTTTACCCTCAACAGGTGACTTGAGGTGTGCAATGTCCAGTCATGGAATAATCGGTGCAATATTCCTTGATGGCACAGTGACTACTGAATGGTACGGGAAGTTTTTGGAAGATGATTTCATCCTCATTATTCAAGGTGATCCTGATTTTGACAAGATGTGGTTCATGTAAGATGAAGCTCAACCCCAATGAAGCAGGAGAATGTATAAAGTCCTGGAGGAGCATTTTGGGGACGTCATTCTGGCTCTGGGGTACCCAGAGGCCACTGGCATGGGCCTCGATTGGCCGCCATATTCTCCGGATCCAAACACATGCGACTCCTTTTTGCAAGGTTGTATTAATGACAAGGTGTACAGCAATAACCCAAAAACCAATGCTGAGCTGAAAACAGCCACTCAGGAGATCATCGACAACTTTGATGTTCTGACACTTCAGCGGGTCATGCAGAATTTTGCTATTCGGCTGTGCCACATCATCGCCAATGATGGCAGATATATCAAGCATGTCAAAACCTAAATCCAAATATCTTTAGTGACATTTACATGTTCAATAAAGTGTGTGCACACTGCAATTAATAACTAATTTATGTTTTTTTTCACAAAGTTCAATAATTGTCACCCTGTAAATGATGCATCTAGAAATACACTGCAGACCCTTTCAATGCTCTCATAGGAACCACAAACACAAGATTAATTACAGCTCACACACAGGCATTTCGTTTGCCACATTTTCTGCACTCCATGTGAAAATGGAACAGGGAGAAACCCTACTGTGTGGAACAGTGAGAAGTACCCTCAACCATGCAGTTCATAGAGCATTAGCAGAATAAGAACAATGTTGTAGATGGTTGTCTAACAACTTGTGTATCTCACTGCTCCAACATTCATGGGAGGTTCCCAAGAATATACCTGGGTTCTATTAGATTCAATTCCATTTCATTTAGAGGCAAAATAATGCAGTCCCTGAGATTATGTATAGTTTTGTAATACTAATTAATACTGTACTGGTATTGTAATTCACCTAATCTGAGGTATCATACATATCCTTTGTATTGCAATTTTCAGAAACATTAGTGTATTTTATGTAGTACTTACATCTACGGTTAGTAAATGAACTGAGGGTGTCTATCATTACTTATGATACACCAGAAGAAACATAGATGGTGAGTAAACTTACATTTATATTTGCTTACATACTCTGCAATTCACCATCCAGTGCATTGTGGAGGTTACCTCATTCCATTACTGGCCATTCCCTTGGAGATTCTACTTGCAAATGGAGTGAGGGAAAAAATGACTGTCTCTTTATGAAGCCTGATTTCTCTTATTTTTTCTTCATGGCCCTTACATGAAATCTACATTGATCACACTGGAATCATACTGCAGTGAGCCCCAAATGCAAGTTCTCTTAATTTTCTCAACAGTGTTTCACAAAGAGAATGCTATCTTCCATCCAGGGACTCCCACTTTTCATTAAGCATCTCTGCAATACTCACGTGCTCAGCAAACATACTGGTAAAAAGTCTAGCAGCATGCCTCTGAATTCGTTTGACTGGGATAAGTGACCAAGAGTCTGTATCTTTCTCTGCTTTTGTAGCAGCACTTGCATCCCCAGCATAGCCCTATGATTTTTCGTACGTTAGAATTAGTTTCATATGAAACTTCAATAAGTTGTAATCATCTTTATCCTTCAGTTTGTCTACCACTAGGGTAGCTGTGTTTATAAAACTTAAATTGAAGATATGTTTTGAAATCCAAAATCACAGGCCCCTACATGATGTAACTGATTTCATAAAAAAAGAGAAAAATGAGAAACTACAATGGAGTGGATGAAACAGTAACCCATAACAAGTACAAAATCACAAACACTTGAGCAGTTCTCAAAAATGGGATGCACTGGTATTCGATATGTGGTCTCCCTCATAGATGAGTTACACTTTTCTAAAATACTGTCAATAAACCAAAGCTGACAGTTTGCCGCTAACATGATAGCCACATTTAATGTGTGGGATTAAGAATTGTGAGTAACAAGTGCTTTGTAAATAGGGTCAGATTATTTTTTTCTGAAGAGTTAGTTTCTTCCATGGAATGGTAATGTATAATCCATTAGCATTTACTGATTTTGACAGGAAATGTGATTTCTGAATACATTGTTACAGTCAAAGAAACGTGTGGTTTTGTTTTTGTGATAAAATGAATATGTGCTATTATAGAGCTTCATGAACCACAGGCATTAACATATATGACAGACCGATAGTATTTTCTTGTGAGTGAGCATATGGTAACATTTTATTAAATGTTGTTTTTTGGCAAAGTTTCAGAATGCAGTGTTGCACACAGCAAATGTAATTGAAATTATGTATGTCCTTACTACATCTATACAATGGGAATTGTCTGCAGATGAATAAATAAAATAATACTGCTATCTCTTAAATCTGTTATTGGATGAGAACTACATCAGAATGCTTTCAAAGAATGTAAACAGAGTGTATAAGCACCTTATTACAGTCAATATCTTCTTTAAAGTAAGGATGTTCATTACCGTATTAAGTTGTGGCATGAGAATTAGTGTTATGTCAGTAATTCAGGTGGTCACACAGCTACTTTCTTTCGGTGCTCTTTGCTCTTGCCAGCATCTGTAGGGAAAGTTCAGCTGAACCTTGAGGTTAATTGGACTGCCACATTAACTAACAATTCAAGAGGGAAAATTATTTTCTTTCATACCATCAGTTTGTTTCCTTACATTGGAAGTGTAATTTAAATTATGTGGCTGCTGGATGTTAGCTAAATTTTCAGATATGTATAAATGTGAAATCCAGAAGTAAGAGTAATTTTTCCTATCGTCTAACAAATTCTCATAAAATTTTAACATCCAGTAGAACACAATTTTGTTTCTTTGAGTTTAATTCAGAGTTCATTGCTTTATGGTACTCCATGAAATAACACCTGTGCATGGAATCATTTTTCTGCTATTTTGAAGATTTTTGATAAAGTGAAGATGGGGTTAACTGGACCAGTTAAGTTTGGGGTTATGTCAACTGGATCAATTAACCCCAGAAGGTTTCTGACAAATGATTATAATGGGTAACTTCACAGGTACCACATAAGACATAGCCGCCTTGTGGGGGTAGCATATCCTTTGACTTTCACTGTCTCTTATATCTTGAAAGGTGTTAGTGTCAGTGGTACTGAACTTCTCAGTACAAACACATTTACTGATAAAGATTTTTTGTCACAAAAAGCAACAGACAAACCTCTACCAGTTCAGCAATAAACAACCAATGACTCTCTGGCAGAAGATGCTAGCAAACCTAGAAAGAAACGAAAATCAACTGCCCTTACCAGAACACCAGTTAGATGCAACAGCAAAAACAGAAGATCAAATAATTGGCCAAAACAGATTCAGCGAAGTAAAGCCTTCAGTCAGATACCAAATATGGAAGAGAGCAATAGCAACTCTCTGTATGCTAACTACATTAAACACATTGATTCCTCTGATACTGACTCATACACTGTTCAAACAGTGTAGAAGGAGACTTCATTGTAGCCAAAGTAGAAGGGAAAACTGCTACAAGTGATCACTATCATGTTGCTCAAGTCTTTAAAATGTACAATGATTGCTGCGAAGTAAAATGTTTACTAGAGCTGTTTCTACTACAAAATTTGAAGCAGCAGAAGAAGATGATACCTTTGTTGCTTC